>NW_028233406.1:262500-539638 GCF_054856515.1 Filicampus tigris | reverse complement strand
GGGACTTGCCGCATGGAAGTCCAAATCCTGGAAGTGGAGCTTTCAGCGGGTGATACTCGGACTCGCTCCCCCCATTCGGGCACTTGTCTGGGGCTTGTGTTTGGGGACTTGCCCCATGGAAGTCCAAATCCTGGAAGTGGAGCTTCCAGCGGGTGGTACTCGGAATCGCTCCCCTCAGTAAGGCACCTGTCTGGGGCTTGTGTTTGGGGACTTGCCGCATGGAAGTCCAAATCCTGGAAGTGGAACTTTCAGCGGGTGGAACTCGGACTCGCTCCCCTCAGTTGAGCACCTGTCTGAGGCTTGTGTTTGTGGGCTTTCCCGGTGGAAGTCTAATTCTTGGAGTGGAGCTTTCAGCGGGTGATACTCGGACTCGCTCCCCCAATTCGGGCACTTGTCTGGGGCTTGTGTTTGGGGACTTGCCGCATGGAAGTCCAAATCCTGGAAGTGGAACTTTCAGCGGGTGGTACTCGGACTCGCTCCCCTCAGTCGAGCACCTGTCTGAGGCTTGTGTTTGGGGACTTGCCGCATGGAAGTCCAAATCCTGGAAGTGGAGCTTTCAGCGGGTGATACTCGGACTCGCTCCCCTCAGTAAGGCACCTGTCTGGGGCTTGTGTTTGGCGACTTGCCGCATGGAAGTCCAAATCCTGGAAGTGGAACTTTCAGCGGGTGGAACTCGGACTCGCTCCCCTCAGTTGAGCACCTGTCTGAGGCTTGTGTCTGTGGGCTTTCCCGGTGGAAGTCTAAATCCTGGAAGTGGAGCTTTCAGCGGGTGATACTCGGACTCGCTCCCCTCAGTCGAGCACCTGTCTGAGGCTTGTGTTTGCGGGACTTGCCGCATGGAAGTCCAAATCCTGGAAGTGGAGCTTTCAGCGGGTGATACTCGGACTCGCTCCCCTCAGTAAGGCACCTGTCTGGGGCATGTGTTTGGCGACTTGCCGCATGGAAGTCCAAATCCTGGAAGTGGAACTTTCAGCGGGTGGAAACTCGGACTCGCTCCCTCAGTTGAGCACCTGTCTGAGGCTTGTGGTCTGTGGGCTTTCCCGGTGGAAGTCTAAATCCTGGAAGTGGAGCTTTCAGCGGGTGATACTCGGACTCGCTCCCCCCATTCTGGGCACTTGTCTGGGGCTTGTGTTTGGGGACTTGCCGCATGGAAGTCCAAATCCTGGAAGTGGAGCTTTCAGCGGGTGATTCTCGGACTCGCTCCCCTCAGTAAGGCACCTGTCTGGGGCTTGTGTTTGGGGACTTGCCGCATGGAAGTCCAAATCCTGGAAGTGGAACTTTCAGCGGGTGGAACTCGGACTCGCTCCCCTCAGTTGAGCACCTGTCTGAGGCTTGTGTTTGTGGGCTTTCCCGGTGGAAGTCTAAATCCTGGAAGTGGAGCTTTCAGCGGGTGATACTCGGACTCGCTCCCCCCATTCGGGCACTTGTCTGGGGCTTGTGTTTGGGGACTTGCCGCATGGAAGTCCAAATCCTGGAAGTGGAACTTTTCAGCGGGTGATACTCGGACTCGCTCCCCCCATTCGGGCACTTGTCTGGGGCTTGTGTTTGGGGACTTGACCCAAGGAAGTCCAAATCCTGGAAGTGGAACTTTCAGCGGGTGGTACTCGGACTCGCTCCCCTCAGTCGAGCACCTGTCTGAGGCTTGTGTTTGGGGACTTGCCGCATGGAAGTCCAAATCCTGGAAGTTGAGCTTTCAGCGGGTGATAATCGGACTCGCTCCCCTCAGTAAGGCACCTGTCTGGGGCTTGTGTTTGGCGACTTGCTGCATGGAAGTCCAAATCCTGGAAGTGGAACTTTCAGCGGGTGGAACTCGGACTCGCTCCCCTCAGTTGAGCACCTGTCAGAGGCTTGTGTCTGTGGGCTTTCCCGGTGAAAGTCTAAATCCTGGAAGTGGAGCTTTCAGCGGGTGATACTCGGACTCGCTCCCCCCATTCGGGCACTTGCCTGGGGCTTGTGTTTGGGGACTTGCCGCATGGAAGTCCAAATCCTGGAAGTGGAGCTTTCAGCGGGTGACACTGGGACTCGCTCCCCTTAGTTGAGCACCTGTCTGAGGCTTGTGTTTGTGGGCTTTCCCGGTGGAAGTCCAAATCCTGGAAGTGGAGCTTTCAGCGGGTGATACTCGGACTCGCTCCCCTCAGTAAGGCACCTGTCTGGGGCTTGTGTTTGGGGACTTGCCGCATGGAAGCTCCAAATCCTGGAAGTGGAACTTTCAGCGGGTGGAACTCGGACTCGCTCCCCTCAGTTGAGCACCTGTCTGAGGCTTGTGTTTGTGGGCTTTCCCGGTGGAAGTCTAAATCCTGGAGAGCTTTCAGCGGGTGATACTCGGACTCGCTCCCCCCATTCGGGCACTTGTCTGGGGCTTGTGTTTGGGGACTTGCCGCATGGAAGTCCAAATCCTGGACGTGGAGCTTTCAGCGGGTGATGCTCGGACTCGCTCCCCCCATTCGGGCACTTGTCTGGGGCTTGTGTTTGGGGACTTGCTGCATGGAAGTCCAAATCCTGGAAGTGGAACTTTCAGCGGGTGGTACTCGGACTCGCTCCCCTCAGTCGAGCACCTGTCTGAGTCTTGTGTTTGGGGACTTACCCCATGGAAGTCCAAATCCTGGAAGTGGAACTTCCAGCGGGTGATACTCGGACTCGCTCGCCTCAGTCGGGCACCTGTCTTGGGCTTGTGTTTGGGGACTTGCCCCATGGAAGTCCAAATCCTGGAAGTGGAACTTTCAGCGGGTTGTACTCAGACTCGCTCCCCTCAGTTGAGCACCTGTCTGAGGCTTGTGTTTGTGGGCTTGCCTGGTGGAAGTCTTAATCCTGGAAGTGGAGCTTTCAGCGGGTTATGCTCGGACTCGCTCCCCCCACTCGGGCACTTGTCTGGGGCTTGTGTTTGGGGACTTGCCCCATGGAAGTCCAAATCCTGGAAGTGGAACTTCCAGCGGGTGGTACTCGGAATCGCTCCCCCCATTCGGGCACTTGTCTGGGGCTTGTGTTTGGGGACTTGCCGCATGGAAGTCCAAATCCTGGAAGTGGAGCTTTCAGCGGGTGATACTCGGACTCGCTCCCCTCAGTAAGGCACCTGTCTGGGGCTTGTGTTTGGGGACTTGCCGCATGGAAGTCCAAATCCTGGAAGTGGAACTTTCAGCGGGTGGAACTCGGACTCGCTCCCCTCAGTTGAGCACCTGTCTGAGGCTTGTGTTTGTGGGCTTTCCCGGTGGAAGTCTAAATCCTGGAAGTGGAGCTTTCAGCGGGTGATACTCGGACTCGCTCCCCCCATTCGGGCACTTGTCTGGGGCTTGTGTTTGGGGACTTGACCCAAGGAAGTCCAAATCCTGGAAGTGGAACTTTCAGCGGGTGGAACTCGGACTCGCTCCCCTCAGTTGAGCACCTGTCTGAGGCTTGTGTTTGGGGACTTGCCGCATGGAAGTCCAAATCCTGGAAGTGGAACTTTCAGCGGGTGGTACTCGGACTCGCTCCCCTCAGTCGAGCACCTGTCTGAGGCTTGTGTTTGGGGACTTGCCGCATGGAAGTCCAAATCCTGGAAGTGGAGCTTTCAGCGGGTGATACTCGGACTCGCTCCCCTCAGTAAGGCACCTGTCTGGGGCTTGTGTTTGGGGACTTGCCGCATGGAAGTCCAAATCCTGGAAGTGGAACTTTCAGCTGGTGGAACTCGGACTCGCTCCCCTCAGTTGAGCACCTGTCTGAGGCTTGTGTTTGTGGGCTTTCCGGTGGAAGTCTAAATCCTGGAAGTGGAGCTTTCAGCGGGTGATACTCGGACTCGCTCCCCCAATTCGGGCACTTGTCTGGGGCTTGTGTTTGGGGACTTGCCGCATGGAAGTCCAAATCCTGGAAGTGGAACTTTCAGCGGGTGGTACTCGGACTCGCTCCCCTCAGTCGAGCACCTGTCTGAGGCTTGTGTTTGGGGACTTGCCGCATGGAAGTCCAAATCCTGGAAGTGGAGCTTTCAGCGGGTGATACTCTGACTCGCTCCCCTCAGTAAGGCACCTGTCTGGGGCTTGTGTTTGGCGACTTGCCGCATGGAAGTCCAAATCCTGGAAGTGGAACTTTCAGCGGGTGGAACTCTGACTCGCTCCCCTCAGTTGAGCACCTGTCTGAGGCTTGTGTCTGTGGGCTTTCCCGTTGGAAGTCTAAATCCTGGAAGTGGAGCTTTCAGCGGGTGATACTCGGACTCGCTCCCCCTATTCGGGCACTTGTCTGGGGCTTGTGTTTGGGGACTTGCCGCATGGAAGTCCAAATCCTGGAAGTGGAGCTTTCAGCGGGTGATTCTCGGACTCGCTCCCTCAGTAAGGCACCTGTCTGGGGCTTGTGTTTGGGGACTTGCCGCATGGAAGTCCAAATCCTGGAAGTGGAACTTTCAGCGGGTGGAACTCGGACTCGCTCCCCTCAGTTGAGCACCTGTCTGAGGCTTGTGTTTGTGGGCTTTCCCGGTGGAAGTCTAAATCCTGGAAGTGGAGCTTTCAGCGGGTGATACTCGGACTCGCTCCCCCATTCGGGCACTTGTCTGGGGCTTGTGTTTGGGGACTTGCCGCATGGAAGTCCAAATCCTGGAAGTGGAGCTTTCAGCGGGTGATACTCGGACTCGCTCCCCCCATTCGGGCACTTGTCTGGGCTTGTGTTTGGGGACTTGACCCAAGGAAGTTCAAATCCTGGAAGTGGAACTTTCAGCGGGTGGTACTCGGACTCGCTCCCCTCAGTCGAGCACCTGTCTGAGGCTTGTGTTTGGGGACTTGCCGCATGGAAGTCCAAATCCTGGAAGTGGAACTTTCAGCGGGTGGAACTCGGACTCGCTCCCCTCAGTTGAGCACCTGTCTGAGGCTTGTGTCTGTGGGCTTTCCCGGTGAAAGTCTAAATCCTGGAAGTGGAGTTTTCAGCGGGTGATACTCGGACTCGCTCCCCCCATTCGGGCACTTGCCTGGGGCTTGTGTTTGGGGACTTGCCGCATGGAAGTCCAAATCCTGGAAGTGGAGCTTTCAGCGGGTGATGCTCGGACTCGCTCCCCCCAGTCGGGCACTTGTCTGGGGCTTGTGTTTGGGGACTTGCCCCATGGAAGTCCAAATTCTGGAAGTGGAACTTTCAGCGGGTGGAACTCGGACTCGCTCCCCTCAGTTGAGCACCTGTCTGAGGCTTGTGTTTTGGGCTTTCCCGGTGGAAGTCTAAATCCAGGAAGTGGAGCTTTCAGCGGGTTATACTCGGACTCGCTCCCCCCATTCGGGCACTTGTCTGGGGCTTGTGTTTGGGGACTTGCCGCATGGAAGTCCAAATCCTGGAAGTGGAGCTTTCAGCGGGTGATGCTCGGACTCGCTCCCCTCAGTAAGGCACATGTCTGGGGCTTGTATTTGGGGACTTGCCGCATGGAAGTCCAAATCCTGGAAGTGGAAATTTCAGCGGTGGATGCTCAGACTCGCTCCCCCCATTCGGGCACTTGTCTGGGGCTTGTGTTTGGGGACTTGCCCCATGGAAGTCCAAATCCTGGAAGTGGAGCTTCCAGCGGGTGGTACTCGGAATCGCTCCCCTCAGTTGGGCACCTGTCTGGGGCTTGTGTTTGGGGACTTGCCGCATGGAAGTCCAAATCCTGGAAGTGGAACTTTCAGCGGGTGGAACTCGGACTCGCTCCCCTCAGTTGAGCACCTGTCTGAGGCTTGTGTTTGTGGGCTTTCCCGGTGGAAGTCTAAATCCTGGAAGTGGAGCTTTCAGCGGGTGATACTCGGACTCGCTCCCCCCATTCGGGCACTTGTCTGGGGCTTATGTTTGGGGACTTGCCGCATGGAAGTCCAAATCCTGGAAGTGGAGCTTTCAGCGGGTGACACTGGGACTTGCTCCCCTCAGTTGAGCACCTGTCTGAGGCTTGTGTTTGTGGGCTTTCCCGGTGGAAGTCTAAATCCTGGAAGTGGAGCTTTAAGCGGGTGATACTCGGACTCGCTCCCCCCATTCGGGCACTTGTCTGGGGCTTGTGTTTGGGGACTTGCCGCATGGAAGTCCAAATCCTGGAAGTGGAGCTTTCAGCGGGTGATACTCGGACTCGCTCCCCCCATTCGGGCACTTGTCTGGGGCTTGTGTTTGGGGACTTGCCCCATGGAAGTCCAAATCCTGGAAGTGGAACTTTCAGCGGGTGGTACTCGGACTCGCTCCCCTCAGTCGAGCACCTGTCTGAGGCTTGTGTTTGGGGACTTGCCGCATGGAAGTCCAAATCCTGGAAGTGGAGCTTTCAGCGGGTGAAGCTCGGACTCGCTCCCCTCAGTTGAGCACCTGTCTGAGGCTTGTGTTTGTGGGCTTTCCCGGTGGAAGTCTAAATCCTGGAAGTGGAGCTTTCAGCGGGTGATACTCGGACTCGCTCCCCCCATTCGGGCACTTGTCTGGGGCTTGTGTTTGGGGACTTGCCGCATGGAAGTCCAAATCCTGGAAGTGGAGCTTTCAGCGGGTGATCCTCGGACTCGCTCCCCCCATTCGGGCACTTGTCTGGGGCTTGTGTTTGGGGACTTGCCGCATGGAAGTCCAAATCCTGGAAGTGGAGCTTTCAGCGGGTGATGCTCGGACTCGCTCCCCTCAGTAAGGCACATGTCTGGGGCTTGTATTTGGGGACTTGCCGCATGGAAGTCCAAATCCTGGAAGTGGAGCTTTCAGCGGTGGATGCTCAGACTCGCTCCCCCCAGTCGGGCACTTGTCTGGGGCTTGTGTTTGGGGACTTGCCGCATGGAAGTCCAAATCCTGGAAGTGGAGCTTTCAGCGGGTGATACTCGGACTCGCTCCCCCCATTCGGGCACTTGTCTGGGGCTTGTGTTTGGGGACTTGCCCCATGGAAGTCCAAATCCTGGAAGTGGAGCTTCCAGCGGGTGGTACTCGGAATCGCTCCCCTCAGTAAGGCACCTGTCTGGGGCTTGTGTTTGGGGACTTGCCGCATGGAAGTCCAAATCCTGGAAGTGGAACTTTCAGCGGGTGGAACTCGGACTCGCTCCCCTCAGTTGAGCACCTGTCTGAGGCTTGTGTTTGTGGGCTTTCCCGGTGGAAGTCTAATTCTTGGAAGTGGAGCTTTCAGCGGGTGATACTCGGACTCGCTCCCCCAATTCGGGCACTTGTCTGGGGCTTGTGTTTGGGGACTTGCCGCATGGAAGTCCAAATCCTGGAAGTGGAACTTTCAGCGGGTGGTACTCGGACTCGCTCCCCTCAGTCGAGCACCTGTCTGAGGCTTGTGTTTGGGGACTTGCCGCATGGAAGTCCAAATCCTGGAAGTGGAGCTTTCAGCGGGTGATACTCGGACTCGCTCCCCTCAGTAAGGCACCTGTCTGGGGCTTGTGTTTGGCGACTTGCCGCATGGAAGTCCAAATCCTGGAAGTGGAACTTTCAGCGGGTGGAACTCGGACTCGCTCCCCTCAGTTGAGCACCTGTCTGAGGCTTGTGTCTGTGGGCTTTCCCGGTGGAAGTCTAAATCCTGGAAGTGGAGCTTTCAGCGGGTGATACTCGGACTCGCTCCCCTCAGTCGAGCACCTGTCTGAGGCTTGTGTTTGGGGACTTGCCGCATGGAAGTCCAAATCCTGGAAGTGGAGCTTTCAGCGGGTGATACTCGGACTCGCTCCCCTCAGTAAGGCACCTGTCTGGGGCATGTGTTTGGCGACTTGCCGCATGGAAGTCCAAATCCTGGAAGTGGAACTTTCAGCGGGTGGAACTCGGACTCGCTCCCCTCAGTTGAGCACCTGTCTGAGGCTTGTGTCTGTGGGCTTTCCCGGTGGAAGTCTAAATCCTGGAAGTGGAGCTTTCAGCGGGTGATACTCGGACTCGCTCCCCCCATTCGGGCACTTGTCTGGGGCTTGTGTTTGGGGACTTGCCGCATGGAAGTCCAAATCCTGGAAGTGGAGCTTTCAGCGGGTGATTCTCGGACTCGCTCCCCTCAGTAAGGCACCTGTCTGGGGCTTGTGTTTGGGGACTTGCCGCATGGAAGTCCAAATCCTGGAAGTGGAACTTTCAGCGGGTGGAACTCGGACTCGCTCCCCTCAGTTGAGCACCTGTCTGAGGCTTGTGTTTGTGGGCTTTCCCGGTGGAAGTCTAAATCCTGGAAGTGGAGCTTTCAGCGGGTGATACTCGGACTCGCTCCCCCCATTCGGGCACTTGTCTGGGGCTTGTGTTTGGGGACTTGCCGCATGGAAGTCCAAATCCTGGAAGTGGAACTTTCAGCGGGTGATACTCGGACTCGCTCCCCCCATTCGGGCACTTGTCTGGGGCTTGTGTTTGGGGACTTGACCCAAGGAAGTCCAAATCCTGGAAGTGGAACTTTCAGCGGGTGGTACTCGGACTCGCTCCCCTCAGTCGAGCACCTGTCTGAGGCTTGTGTTTGGGGACTTGCCGCATGGAAGTCCAAATCCTGGAAGTTGAGCTTTCAGCGGGTGATAATCGGACTCGCTCCCCTCAGTAAGGCACCTGTCTGGGGCTTGTGTTTGGCGACTTGCTGCATGGAAGTCCAAATCCTGGAAGTGGAACTTTCAGCGGGTGGAACTCGGACTCGCTCCCCTCAGTTGAGCACCTGTCAGAGGCTTGTGTCTGTGGGCTTTCCCGGTGAAAGTCTAAATCCTGGAAGTGGAGCTTTCAGCGGGTGATACTCGGACTCGCTCCCCCCATTCGGGCACTTGCCTGGGGCTTGTGTTTGGGGACTTGCCGCATGGAAGTCCAAATCCGTTAAGTGGAGCTTTCAGCGGGTGATGCTCGGACTCGCTCCCCCCAGTCGGGCACTTGTCTGAGGCTTGTGTTTGTGGGCTTTCCCGGTGGAAGTCTAAATCCTGGAAGTGGAGCTTTCAGCGGGTGATACTCGGACTCGCTCCCCCCATTCGGGCACTTGTCTGGGGCTTATGTTTGGGGACTTGCCGCATGGAAGTCCAAATCCTGGAAGTGGAGCTTTCAGCGGGTGACACTGGGACTCGCTCCCCTCAGTTGAGCACCTGTCTGAGGCTTGTGTTTGTGGGCTTTCCCGGTGGAAGTCCAAATCCTGGAAGTGGAGCTTTCAGCGGGTGATACTCGGACTCGCTCCCCTCAGTAAGGCACCTGTCTGGGGCTTGTGTTTGGGGACTTGCCGCATGGAAGTCCAAATCCTGGAAGTGGAACTTTCAGCGGGTGGAACTCGGACTCGCTCCCCTCAGTTGAGCACCTGTCTGAGGCTTGTGTTTGTGGGCTTTCCCGGTGGAAGTCTAAATCCTGGAAGTGGAGCTTTCAGCGGGTGATACTCGGACTCGCTCCCCCCATTCGGGCACTTGTCTGGGGCTTGTGTTTGGGGACTTGCCGCATGGAAGTCCAAATCCTGGACGTGGAGCTTTCAGCGGGTGATGCTCGGACTCGCTCCCCCCATTCGGGCACTTGTCTGGGGCTTGTGTTTGGGGACTTGCTGCATGGAAGTCCAAATCCTGGAAGTGGAACTTTCAGCGGGTGGTACTCGGACTCGCTCCCCTCAGTCGAGCACCTGTCTGAGTCTTGTGTTTGGGGACTTACCCCATGGAAGTCCAAATCCTGGAAGTGGAACTTCCAGCGGGTGATACTCGGACTCGCTCGCCTCAGTCGGGCACCTGTCTTGGGCTTGTGTTTGGGGACTTGCCCCATGGAAGTCCAAATCCTGGAAGTGGAACTTTCAGCGGGTTGTACTCAGACTCGCTCCCCTCAGTTGAGCACCTGTCTGAGGCTTGTGTTTGTGGACTTGCCTGGTGGAAGTCTTAATCCTGGAAGTGGAGCTTTCAGCGGGTTATGCTCGGACTCGCTCCCCCCACTCGGGCACTTGTCTGGGGCTTGTGTTTGGGGACTTGCCCCATGGAAGTCCAAATCCTGGAAGTGGAACTTCCAGCGGGTGGTACTCGGAATCGCTCCCCCCATTCGGGCACTTGTCTGGGGCTTGTGTTTGGGGACTTGCCGCATGGAAGTCCAAATCCTGGAAGTGGAGCTTTCAGCGGGTGATACTCGGACTCGCTCCCCTCAGTAAGGCACCTGTCTGGGGCTTGTGTTTGGGGACTTGCCGCATGGAAGTCCAAATCCTGGAAGTGGAACTTTCAGCGGGTGGAACTCGGACTCGCTCCCCTCAGTTGAGCACCTGTCTGAGGCTTGTGTTTGTGGGCTTTCCCGGTGGAAGTCTAAATCCTGGAAGTGGAGCTTTCAGCGGGTGATACTCGGACTCGCTCCCCCCATTCGGGCACTTGTCTGGGGCTTGTGTTTGGGGACTTGACCCAAGGAAGTCCAAATCCTGGAAGTGGAACTTTCAGCGGGTGGAACTCGGACTCGCTCCCCTCAGTTGAGCACCTGTCTGAGGCTTGTGTTTGGGGACTTGCCGCATGGAAGTCCAAATCCTGGAAGTGGAACTTTCAGCGGGTGGTACTCGGACTCGCTCCCCTCAGTCGAGCACCTGTCTGAGGCTTGTGTTTGGGGACTTGCCGCATGGAAGTCCAAATCCTGGAAGTGGAGCTTTCAGCGGGTGATACTCGGACTCGCTCCCCTCAGTAAGGCACCTGTCTGGGGCTTGTGTTTGTGGGCTTTCCCGGTGGAAGTCTAAATCCTGGAAGTGGAGCTTTCAGCGGGTGATACTCGGACTCGCTCCCCCCATTCGGGCACTTGTCTGGGGCTTGTGTTTGGGGACTTGCCGCATGGAAGTCCAAATCCTGGAAGTGGAACTTTCAGCGGGTGGTACTCGGACTCGCTCCCCTCAGTCGAGCACCTGTCTGAGGCTTGTGTTTGGGGACTTGCCGCATGGAAGTCCAAATCCTGGAAGTGGAGCTTTCAGCGGGTGATGCTCGGACTCGCTCCCCTCAGTAAGGCACATGTCTGGGGCTTGTATTTGGGGACTTGCCGCATGGAAGTCCAAATCCTGGAAGTGGAAATTTCAGCGGTGGCTGCTCAGACTCGCTCCCCCCATTCGGGCACTTGTCTGGGGCTTGTGTTTGGGGACTTGCCCCATGGAAGTCCAAATCCTGGAAGTGGAGCTTCCAGCGGGTGGTACTCGGAATCGCTCCCCTCAGTTGGGCACCTGTCTGGGGCTTGTGTTTGGGGACTTGCCGCATGGAAGTCCAAATCCTGGAAGTGGAACTTTCAGCGGGTGGAACTCGGACTCGCTCCCCTCAGTTGAGCACCTGTCTGAGGCTTGTGTTTGTGGGCTTTCCCGGTGGAAGTCTAAATCCTGGAAGTGGAGCTTTCAGCGGGTGATACTCGGACTCGCTCCCCCCATTCGGGCACTTGTCTGGGGCTTATGTTTGGGGACTTGCCGCATGGAAGTCCAAATCCTGGAAGTGGAGCTTTCAGCGGGTGACACTGGGACTTGCTCCCCTCAGTTGAGCACCTGTCTGAGGCTTGTGTTTGTGGGCTTTCCCGGTGGAAGTCTAAATCCTGGAAGTGGAGCTTTCAGCGGGTGATACTCGGACTCGCTCCCCCCATTCGGGCACTTTCTGGGGCTTGTGTTTGGGGACTTGCCGCATGGAAGTCCAAATCCTGGAAGTGGAGCTTTCAGCGGGTGATACTCGGACTCGCTCCCCCCATTCGGGCACTTGTCTGGGGCTTGTGTTTGGGGACTTGCCCCATGGAAGTCCAAATCCTGGAAGTGGAACTTTCAGCGGGTGGTACTCGGACTCGCTCCCCTCAGTCGAGCACCTGTCTGAGGCTTGTGTTTGGGGACTTGCCGCATGGAAGTCCAAATCCTGGAAGTGGAGCTTTCAGCGGGTGAAGCTCGGACTCGCTCCCCTCAGTTGAGCACCTGTCTGAGGCTTGTGTTTGTGGGCTTTCCCGGTGGAAGTCTAAATCCTGGAAGTGGAGCTTTCAGCGGGTGATACTCGGACTCGCTCCCCCCATTCGGGCACTTGTCTGGGGCTTGTGTTTGGGGACTTGCCGCATGGAAGTCCAAATCCTGGAAGTGGAGCTTTCAGCGGGTGATCCTCGGACTCGCTCCCCCCATTCGGGCACTTGTCTGGGGCTTGTGTTTGGGGACTTGCCGCATGGAAGTCCAAATCCTGGAAGTGGAGCTTTCAGCGGGTGATGCTCGGACTCGCTCCCCTCAGTAAGGCACATGTCTGGGGTTTGTATTTGGGGACTTGCCGCATGGAAGTCCAAATCCTGGAAGTGGAGCTTTCAGCGGTGGATGCTCAGACTCGCTCCCCCCAGTCGGGCACTTGTCTGGGGCTTGTGTTTGGGGACTTGCCGCATGGAAGTCCAAATCCTGGAAGTGGAGCTTTCAGCGGGTGATACTCGGACTCGCTCCCCCCATTCGGGCACTTGTCTGGGGCTTGTGTTTGGGGACTTGCCCCATGGAAGTCCAAATCCTGGAAGTGGAGCTTCCAGCGGGTGGTACTCGGAATCGCTCCCCTCAGTAAGGCACCTGTCTGGGGCTTGTGTTTGGGGACTTGCCGCATGGAAGTCCAAATCCTGGAAGTGGAACTTTCAGCGGGTGGAACTCGGACTCGCTCCCCTCAGTTGAGCACCTGTCTGAGGCTTGTGTTTGTGGGCTTTCCCGGTGGAAGTCTAATTCTTGGAAGTGGAGCTTTCAGCGGGTGATACTCGGACTCGCTCCCCCAATTCGGGCACTTGTCTGGGGCTTGTGTTTGGGGACTTGCCGCATGGAAGTCCAAATCCTGGAAGTGGAACTTTCAGCGGGTGGTACTCGGACTCGCTCCCCTCAGTCGAGCACCTGTCTGAGGCTTGTGTTTGGGGACTTGCCGCATGGAAGTCCAAATCCTGGAAGTGGAGCTTTCAGCGGGTGATACTCGGACTCGCTCCCCTCAGTAAGGCACCTGTCTGGGGCTTGTGTTTGGCGACTTGCCGCATGGAAGTCCAAATCCTGGAAGTGGAACTTTCAGCGGGTGGAACTCGGACTCGCTCCCCTCAGTTGAGCACCTGTCTGAGGCTTGTGTCTGTGGGCTTTCCCGGTGGAAGTCTAAATCCTGGAAGTGGAGCTTTCAGCGGGTGATACTCGGACTCGCTCCCCTCAGTCGAGCACCTGTCTGAGGCTTGTGTTTGGGGACTTGCCGCATGGAAGTCCAAATCCTGGAAGTGGAGCTTTCAGCGGGTGATACTCGGACTCGCTCCCCTCAGTAAGGCACCTGTCTGGGGCATGTGTTTGGCGACTTGCCGCATGGAAGTCCAAATCCTGGAAGTGGAACTTTCAGCGGGTGGAACTCGGACTCGCTCCCCTCAGTTGAGCACCTGTCTGAGGCTTGTGTCTGTGGGCTTTCCCGGTGGAAGTCTAAATCCTGGAAGTGGAGCTTTCAGCGGGTGATACTCGGACTCGCTCCCCCCATTCGGGCACTTGTCTGGGGCTTGTGTTTGGGGACTTGCCGCATGGAAGTCCAAATCCTGGAAGTGGAGCTTTCAGCGGGTGATTCTCGGACTCGCTCCCCTCAGTAAGGCACCTGTCTGGGGCTTGTGTTTGGGGACTTGCCGCATGGAAGTCCAAATCCTGGAAGTGGAACTTTCAGCGGGTGGAACTCGGACTCGCTCCCCTCAGTTGAGCACCTGTCTGAGGCTTGTGTTTGTGGGCTTTCCCGGTGGAAGTCTAAATCCTGGAAGTGGAGCTTTCAGCGGGTGATACTCGGACTCGCTCCCCCCATTCGGGCACTTGTCTGGGGCTTGTGTTTGGGGACTTGCCGCATGGAAGTCCAAATCCTGGAAGTGGAACTTTCAGCGGGTGATACTCGGACTCGCTCCCCCCATTCGGGCACTTGTCTGGGGCTTGTGTTTGGGGACTTGACCCAAGGAAGTCCAAATCCTGGAAGTGGAACTTTCAGCGGGTGGTACTCGGACTCGCTCCCCTCAGTCGAGCACCTGTCTGAGGCTTGTGTTTGGGGACTTGCCGCATGGAAGTCCAAATCCTGGAAGTTGAGCTTTCAGCGGGTGATAATCGGACTCGCTCCCCTCAGTAAGGCACCTGTCTGGGGCTTGTGTTTGGCGACTTGCTGCATGGAAGTCCAAATCCTGGAAGTGGAACTTTCAGCGGGTGGAACTCGGACTCGCTCCCCTCAGTTGAGCACCTGTCAGAGGCTTGTGTCTGTGGGCTTTCCCGGTGAAAGTCTAAATCCTGGAAGTGGAGCTTTCAGCGGGTGATACTCGGACTCGCTCCCCCCATTCGGGCACTTGCCTGGGGCTTGTGTTTGGGGACTTGCCGCATGGAAGTCCAAATCCTGGAAGTGGAGCTTTCAGCGGGTGACACTGGGACTCGCTCCCCTTAGTTGAGCACCTGTCTGAGGCTTGTGTTTGTGGGCTTTCCCGGTGGAAGTCCAAATCCTGGAAGTGGAGCTTTCAGCGGGTGATACTCGGACTCGCTCCCCTCAGTAAGGCACCTGTCTGGGGCTTGTGTTTGGGGACTTGCCGCATGGAAGTCCAAATCCTGGAAGTGGAACTTTCAGCGGGTGGAACTCGGACTCGCTCCCCTCAGTTGAGCACCTGTCTGAGGCTTGTGTTTGTGGGCTTTCCCGGTGGAAGTCTAAATCCTGGAAGTGGAGCTTTCAGCGGGTGATACTCGGACTCGCTCCCCCCATTCGGGCACTTGTCTGGGGCTTGTGTTTGGGGACTTGCCGCATGGAAGTCCAAATCCTGGACGTGGAGCTTTCAGCGGGTGATGCTCGGACTCGCTCCCCCCATTCGGGCACTTGTCTGGGGCTTGTGTTTGGGGACTTGCTGCATGGAAGTCCAAATCCTGGAAGTGGAACTTTCAGCGGGTGGTACTCGGACTCGCTCCCCTCAGTCGAGCACCTGTCTGAGTCTTGTGTTTGGGGACTTACCCCATGGAAGTCCAAATCCTGGAAGTGGAACTTCCAGCGGGTGATACTCGGACTCGCTCGCCTCAGTCGGGCACCTGTCTTGGGCTTGTGTTTGGGGACTTGCCCCATGGAAGTCCAAATCCTGGAAGTGGAACTTTCAGCGGGTTGTACTCAGACTCGCTCCCCTCAGTTGAGCACCTGTCTGAGGCTTGTGTTTGTGGGCTTGCCTGGTGGAAGTCTTAATCCTGGAAGTGGAGCTTTCAGCGGGTTATGCTCGGACTCGCTCCCCCCACTCGGGCACTTGTCTGGGGCTTGTGTTTGGGGACTTGCCCCATGGAAGTCCAAATCCTGGAAGTGGAACTTCCAGCGGGTGATACTCGGACTCGCTCGCCTCAGTCGGGCACCTGTCTGGGGCTTGTGTTTGGGGACTTGCCGCATGGAAGTCCAAATCCTGGAAGTGGAACTTTCAGCTGGTGGAACTCGGACTCGCTCCCCTCAGTTGAGCACCTGTCTGAGGCTTGTAATTGTGGGCTTTCCCGGTGGAAGTCTAAATCCTGGAAGTGGAGCTTTCAGCGGGTGATACTCGGACTCGCTCCCCCCATTCGGGCACTTGTCTGGGGCTTGTGTTTGGGGACTTGCCGCATGGAAGTCCAAATCCTGGAAGTGGAGCTTTCAGCGGGTGATCCTCGGACTCGCTCCCCCCATTCGGGCACTTGTCTGGGGCTTGTGTTTGGGGACTTGCCGCATGGAAGTCCAAATCCTGGAAGTGGAGCTTTCAGCAGGTGATGCTCGGACTCGCTCCCCTCAGTAAGGCACATGTCTGGGGTTTGTATTTGGGGACTTGCCGCATGGAAGTCCAAATCCTGGAAGTGGAGCTTTCAGCGGTGGATGCTCAGACTCGCTCCCCCCAGTCGGGCACTTGTCTGGGGCTTGTGTTTGGGGACTTGCCGCATGGAAGTCCAAATCCTGGAAGTGGAGCTTTCAGCGGGTGATACTCGGACTCGCTCCCCCCATTCGGGCACTTGTCTGGGGCTTGTGTTTGGGGACTTGCCCCATGGAAGTCCAAATCCTGGAAGTGGAGCTTCCAGCGGGTGGTACTCGGAATCGCTCCCCTCAGTAAGGCACCTGTCTGGGGCTTGTGTTTGGGGACTTGCCGCATGGAAGTCCAAATCCTGGAAGTGGAACTTTCAGCGGGTGGAACTCGGACTCGCTCCCCTCAGTTGAGCACCTGTCTGAGGCTTGTGTTTGTGGGCTTTCCCGGTGGAAGTCTAATTCTTGGAAGTGGAGCTTTCAGCGGGTGATACTCGGACTCGCTCCCCCAATTCGGGCACTTGTCTGGGGCTTGTGTTTGGGGACTTGCCGCATGGAAGTCCAAATCCTGGAAGTGGAACTTTCAGCGGGTGGTACTCGGACTCGCTCCCCTCAGTCGAGCACCTGTCTGAGGCTTGTGTTTGGGGACTTGCCGCATGGAAGTCCAAATCCTGGAAGTGGAGCTTTCAGCGGGTGATACTCGGACTCGCTCCCCTCAGTAAGGCACCTGTCTGGGGCTTGTGTTTGGCGACTTGCCGCATGGAAGTCCAAATCCTGGAAGTGGAACTTTCAGCGGGTGGAACTCGGACTCGCTCCCCTCAGTTGAGCACCTGTCTGAGGCTTGTGTCTGTGGGCTTTCCCGGTGGAAGTCTAAATCCTGGAAGTGGAGCTTTCAGCGGGTGATACTCGGACTCGCTCCCCTCAGTCGAGCACCTGTCTGAGGCTTGTGTTTGGGGACTTGCCGCATGGAAGTCCAAATCCTGGAAGTGGAGCTTTCAGCGGGTGATACTCGGACTCGCTCCCCTCAGTAAGGCACCTGTCTGGGGCATGTGTTTGGCGACTTGCCGCATGGAAGTCCAAATCCTGGAAGTGGAACTTTCAGCGGGTGGAACTCGGACTCGCTCCCCTCAGTTGAGCACCTGTCTGAGGCTTGTGTCTGTGGGCTTTTCCGGTGGAAGTCTAAATCCTGGAAGTGGAGCTTTCAGCGGGTGATACTCGGACTCGCTCCCCCCATTCGGGCACTTGTCTGGGGCTTGTGTTTGGGGACTTGCCGCATGGAAGTCCAAATCCTGGAAGTGGAGCTTTCAGCGGGTGATTCTCGGACTCGCTCCCCTCAGTAAGGCACCTGTCTGGGGCTTGTGTTTGGGGACTTGCCGCATGGAAGTCCAAATCCTGGAAGTGGAACTTTCAGCGGGTGGAACTCGGACTCGCTCCCCTCAGTTGAGCACCTGTCTGAGGCTTGTGTTTGTGGGCTTTCCCGGTGGAAGTCTAAATCCTGGAAGTGGAGCTTTCAGCGGGTGATACTCGGACTCGCTCCCCCCATTCGGGCACTTGTCTGGGGCTTGTGTTTGGGGACTTGCCGCATGGAAGTCCAAATCCTGGAAGTGGAACTTTCAGCGGGTGATACTCGGACTCGCTCCCCCCATTCGGGCACTTGTCTGGGGCTTGTGTTTGGGGACTTGACCCAAGGAAGTCCAAATCCTGGAAGTGGAACTTTCAGCGGGTGGTACTCGGACTCGCTCCCCTCAGTCGAGCACCTGTCTGAGGCTTGTGTTTGGGGACTTGCCGCATGGAAGTCCAAATCCTGGAAGTTGAGCTTTCAGCGGGTGATAATCGGACTCGCTCCCCTCAGTAAGGCACCTGTCTGGGGCTTGTGTTTGGCGACTTGCTGCATGGAAGTCCAAATCCTGGAAGTGGAACTTTCAGCGGGTGGAACTCGGACTCGCTCCCCTCAGTTGAGCACCTGTCAGAGGCTTGTGTCTGTGGGCTTTCCCGGTGAAAGTCTAAATCCTGGAAGTGGAGCTTTCAGCGGGTGATACTCGGACTCGCTCCCCCCATTCGGGCACTTGCCTGGGGCTTGTGTTTGGGGACTTGCCGCATGGAAGTCCAAATCCTGGAAGTGGAGCTTTCAGCGGGTGACACTGGGACTCGCTCCCCTTAGTTGAGCACCTGTCTGAGGCTTGTGTTTGTGGGCTTTCCCGGTGGAAGTCCAAATCCTGGAAGTGGAGCTTTCAGCGGGTGATACTCGGACTCGCTCCCCTCAGTAAGGCACCTGTCTGGGGCTTGTGTTTGGGGACTTGCCGCATGGAAGTCCAAATCCTGGAAGTGGAACTTTCAGCGGGTGGAACTCGGACTCGCTCCCCTCAGTTGAGCACCTGTCTGAGGCTTGTGTTTGTGGGCTTTCCCGGTGGAAGTCTAAATCCTGGAGAGCTTTCAGCGGGTGATACTCGGACTCGCTCCCCCCATTCGGGCACTTGTCTGGGGCTTGTGTTTGGGGACTTGCCGCATGGAAGTCCAAATCCTGGACGTGGAGCTTTCAGCGGGTGATGCTCGGACTCGCTCCCCCCATTCGGGCACTTGTCTGGGGCTTGTGTTTGGGGACTTGCTGCATGGAAGTCCAAATCCTGGAAGTGGAACTTTCAGCGGGTGGTACTCGGACTCGCTCCCCTCAGTCGAGCACCTGTCTGAGTCTTGTGTTTGGGGACTTACCCCATGGAAGTCCAAATCCTGGAAGTGGAACTTCCAGCGGGTGATACTCGGACTCGCTCGCCTCAGTCGGGCACCTGTCTTGGGCTTGTGTTTGGGGACTTGCCCCATGGAAGTCCAAATCCTGGAAGTGGAACTTTCAGCGGGTTGTACTCAGACTCGCTCCCCTCAGTTGAGCACCTGTCTGAGGCTTGTGTTTGTGGGCTTGCCTGGTGGAAGTCTTAATCCTGGAAGTGGAGCTTTCAGCGGGTTATGCTCGGACTCGCTCCCCCCACTCGGGCACTTGTCTGGGGCTTGTGTTTGGGGACTTGCCCCATGGAAGTCCAAATCCTGGAAGTGGAACTTCCAGCGGGTGGTACTCGGAATCGCTCCCCCCATTCGGGCACTTGTCTGGGGCTTGTGTTTGGGGACTTGCCGCATGGAAGTCCAAATCCTGGAAGTGGAGCTTTCAGCGGGTGATACTCGGACTCGCTCCCCTCAGTAAGGCACCTGTCTGGGGCTTGTGTTTGGGGACTTGCCGCATGGAAGTCCAAATCCTGGAAGTGGAACTTTCAGCGGGTGGAACTCGGACTCGCTCCCCTCAGTTGAGCACCTGTCTGAGGCTTGTGTTTGTGGGCTTTCCCGGTGGAAGTCTAAATCCTGGAAGTGGAGCTTTCAGCGGGTGATACTCGGACTCGCTCCCCCCATTCGGGCACTTGTCTGGGGCTTGTGTTTGGGGACTTGACCCAAGGAAGTCCAAATCCTGGAAGTGGAACTTTCAGCGGGTGGAACTCGGACTCGCTCCCCTCAGTTGAGCACCTGTCTGAGGCTTGTGTTTGGGGACTTGCCGCATGGAAGTCCAAATCCTGGAAGTGGAACTTTCAGCGGGTGGTACTCGGACTCGCTCCCCTCAGTCGAGCACCTGTCTGAGGCTTGTGTTTGGGGACTTGCCGCATGGAAGTCCAAATCCTGGAAGTGGAGCTTTCAGCGGGTGATACTCGGACTCGCTCCCCTCAGTAAGGCACCTGTCTGGGGCTTGTGTTTGGGGACTTGCCGCATGGAAGTCCAAATCCTGGAAGTGGAACTTTCAGCTGGTGGAACTCGGACTCGCTCCCCTCAGTTGAGCACCTGTCTGAGGCTTGTGTTTGTGGGCTTTCCGGTGGAAGTCTAAATCCTGGAAGTGGAGCTTTCAGCGGGTGATACTCGGACTCGCTCCCCCAATTCGGGCACTTGTCTGGGGCTTGTGTTTGGGGACTTGCCGCATGGAAGTCCAAATCCTGGAAGTGGAACTTTCAGCGGGTGGTACTCGGACTCGCTCCCCTCAGTCGAGCACCTGTCTGAGGCTTGTGTTTGGGGACTTGCCGCATGGAAGTCCAAATCCTGGAAGTGGAGCTTTCAGCGGGTGATACTCTGACTCGCTCCCCTCAGTAAGGCACCTGTCTGGGGCTTGTGTTTGGCGACTTGCCGCATGGAAGTCCAAATCCTGGAAGTGGAACTTTCAGCGGGTGGAACTCTGACTCGCTCCCCTCAGTTGAGCACCTGTCTGAGGCTTGTGTCTGTGGGCTTTCCCGTTGGAAGTCTAAATCCTGGAAGTGGAGCTTTCAGCGGGTGATACTCGGACTCGCTCCCCCTATTCGGGCACTTGTCTGGGGCTTGTGTTTGGGGACTTGCCGCATGGAAGTCCAAATCCTGGAAGTGGAGCTTTCAGCGGGTGATTCTCGGACTCGCTCCCCTCAGTAAGGCACCTGTCTGGGGCTTGTGTTTGGGGACTTGCCGCATGGAAGTCCAAATCCTGGAAGTGGAACTTTCAGCGGGTGGAACTCGGACTCGCTCCCCTCAGTTGAGCACCTGTCTGAGGCTTGTGTTTGTGGGCTTTCCCGGTGGAAGTCTAAATCCTGGAAGTGGAGCTTTCAGCGGGTGATACTCGGACTCGCTCCCCCCATTCGGGCACTTGTCTGGGGCTTGTGTTTGGGGACTTGCCGCATGGAAGTCCAAATCCTGGAAGTGGAGCTTTCAGCGGGTGATACTCGGACTCGCTCCCCCCATTCGGGCACTTGTCTGGGGCTTGTGTTTGGGGACTTGACCCAAGGAAGTTCAAATCCTGGAAGTGGAACTTTCAGCGGGTGGTACTCGGTCGGACTCGCTCCCCTCAGTCGAGCACCTGTCTGAGGCTTGTGTTTGGGGACTTGCCGCATGGAAGTCCAAATCCTGGAAGTGGAGCTTTCAGCGGGTGATAATCGGACTCGCTCCCCTCAGTAAGGCACCTGTCTGGGGCTTGTGTTTGGCGACTTGCTGCATGGAAGTCCAAATCCTGGAAGTGGAACTTTCAGCGGGTGGAACTCGGACTCGCTCCCCTCAGTTGAGCACCTGTCTGAGGCTTGTGTCTGTGGGCTTTCCCGGTGAAAGTCTAAATCCTGGAAGTGGAGTTTTCAGCGGGTGATACTCGGACTCGCTCCCCCCATTCGAGCACTTGCCTGGGGCTTGTGTTTGGGGACTTGCCGCATGGAAGTCCAAATCCTGGAAGTGGAGCTTTCAGCGGGTGATGCTCGGACTCGCTCCCCCCAGTCGGGCACTTGTCTGGGGCTTGTGTTTGGGGACTTGCCCCATGGAAGTCCAAATTCTGGAAGTGGAACTTTCAGCGGGTGGAACTCGGACTCGCTCCCCTCAGTTGAGCACCTGTCTGAGGCTTGTGTTTTGGGCTTTCCCGGTGGAAGTCTAAATCCAGGAAGTGGAGCTTTCAGCGGGTTATACTCGGACTCGCTCCCCCCATTCGGGCACTTGTCTGGGGCTTGTGTTTGGGGACTTGCCGCATGGAAGTCCAAATCCTGGAAGTGGAGCTTTCAGCGGGTGATGCTCGGACTCGCTCCCCTCAGTAAGGCACATGTCTGGGGCTTGTATTTGGGGACTTGCCGCATGGAAGTCCAAATCCTGGAAGTGGAAATTTCAGCGGTGGATGCTCAGACTCGCTCCCCCCATTCGGGCACTTGTCTGGGGCTTGTGTTTGGGGACTTGCCCCATGGAAGTCCAAATCCTGGAAGTGGAGCTTCCAGCGGGTGGTACTCGGAATCGCTCCCCTCAGTTGGGCACCTGTCTGGGGCTTGTGTTTGGGGACTTGCCGCATGGAAGTCCAAATCCTGGAAGTGGAACTTTCAGCGGGTGGAACTCGGACTCGCTCCCCTCAGTTGAGCACCTGTCTGAGGCTTGTGTTTGTGGGCTTTCCCGGTGGAAGTCTAAATCCTGGAAGTGGAGCTTTCAGCGGGTGATACTCGGACTCGCTCCCCCCATTCGGGCACTTGTCTGGGGCTTATGTTTGGGGACTTGCCGCATGGAAGTCCAAATCCTGGAAGTGGAGCTTTCAGCGGGTGACACTGGGACTTGCTCCCCTCAGTTGAGCACCTGTCTGAGGCTTGTGTTTGTGGGCTTTCCCGGTGGAAGTCTAAATCCTGGAAGTGGAGCTTTCAGCGGGTGATACTCGGACTCGCTCCCCCCATTCGGGCACTTGTCTGGGGCTTGTGTTTGGGGACTTGCCGCATGGAAGTCCAAATCCTGGAAGTGGAGCTTTCAGCGGGTGATACTCGGACTCGCTCCCCCCATTCGGGCACTTGTCTGGGGCTTGTGTTTGGGGACTTGCCCCATGGAAGTCCAAATCCTGGAAGTGGAACTTTCAGCGGGTGGTACTCGGACTCGCTCCCCTCAGTCGAGCACCTGTCTGAGGCTTGTGTTTGGGGACTTGCCGCATGGAAGTCCAAATCCTGGAAGTGGAGCTTTCAGCGGGTGAAGCTCGGACTCGCTCCCCTCAGTTGAGCACCTGTCTGAGGCTTGTGTTTGTGGGCTTTCCCGGTGGAAGTCTAAATCCTGGAAGTGGAGCTTTCAGCGGGTGATACTCGGACTCGCTCCCCCCATTCGGGCACTTGTCTGGGGCTTGTGTTTGGGGACTTGCCGCATGGAAGTCCAAATCCTGGAAGTGGAGCTTTCAGCGGGTGATCCTCGGACTCGCTCCCCCCATTCGGGCACTTGTCTGGGGCTTGTGTTTGGGGACTTGCCGCATGGAAGTCCAAATCCTGGAAGTGGAGCTTTCAGCGGGTGATGCTCGGACTCGCTCCCCTCAGTAAGGCACATGTCTGGGGCTTGTATTTGGGGACTTGCCGCATGGAAGTCCAAATCCTGGAAGTGGAGCTTTCAGCGGTGGATGCTCAGACTCGCTCCCCCCAGTCGGGCACTTGTCTGGGGCTTGTGTTTGGGGACTTGCCGCATGGAAGTCCAAATCCTGGAAGTGGAGCTTTCAGCGGGTGATACTC
This sequence comes from Filicampus tigris, assembly GCF_054856515.1. NCBI lineage: Eukaryota > Metazoa > Chordata > Actinopteri > Syngnathiformes > Syngnathidae > Filicampus > Filicampus tigris. The sequence goes on along the minus strand of NW_028233406.1, from coordinate 517,134 downwards.
GGACTCGCTCCCCCCATTCGGGCACTTGTCTGGGGCTTGTGTTTGGGGACTTGCCCCATGGAAGTCCAAATCCTGGAAGTGGAGCTTCCAGCGGGTGGTACTCGGAATCGCTCCCCTCAATAAGGCACCTGTCTGGGGCTTGTGTTTGGGGACTTGCCGCATGGAAGTCCAAATCCTGGAAGTGGAACTTTCAGCGGGTGGAACTCGGACTCGCTCCCCTCAGTTGAGCACCTGTCTGAGGCTTGTGTTTGTGGGCTTTCCCGGTGGAAGTCTAATTCTTGGAAGTGGAGCTTTCAGCGGGTGATACTCGGACTCGCTCCCCCAATTCGGGCACTTGTCTGGGGCTTGTGTTTGGGGACTTGCCGCATGGAAGTCCAAATCCTGGAAGTGGAACTTTCAGCGGGTGGTACTCGGACTCGCTCCCCTCAGTCGAGCACCTGTCTGAGGCTTGTGTTTGGGGACTTGCCGCATGGAAGTCCAAATCCTGGAAGTGGAGCTTTCAGCGGGTGATACTCGGACTCGCTCCCCTCAGTAAGGCACCTGTCTGGGGCTTGTGTTTGGCGACTTGCCGCATGGAAGTCCAAATCCTGGAAGTGGAACTTTCAGCGGGTGGAACTCGGACTCGCTCCCCTCAGTTGAGCACCTGTCTGAGGCTTGTGTCTGTGGGCTTTCCCGGTGGAAGTCTAAATCCTGGAAGTGGAGCTTTCAGCGGGTGATACTCGGACTCGCTCCCCTCAGTCGAGCACCTGTCTGAGGCTTGTGTTTGGGGACTTGCCGCATGGAAGTCCAAATCCTGGAAGTGGAGCTTTCAGCGGGTGATACTCGGACTCGCTCCCCTCAGTAAGGCACCTGTCTGGGGCATGTGTTTGGCGACTTGCCGCATGGAAGTCCAAATCCTGGAAGTGGAACTTTCAGCGGGTGGAACTCGGACTCGCTCCCCTCAGTTGAGCACCTGTCTGAGGCTTGTGTCTGTGGGCTTTCCCGGTGGAAGTCTAAATCCTGGAAGTGGAGCTTTCAGCGGGTGATACTCGGACTCGCTCCCCCCATTCGGGCACTTGTCTGGGGCTTGTGTTTGGGGACTTGCCGCATGGAAGTCCAAATCCTGGAAGTGGAGCTTTCAGCGGGTGATTCTCGGACTCGCTCCCCTCAGTAAGGCACCTGTCTGGGGCATGTGTTTGGCGACTTGCCGCATGGAAGTCCAAATCCTGGAAGTGGAACTTTCAGCGGGTGGAACTCGGACTCGCTCCCCTCAGTTGAGCACCTGTCTGAGGCTTGTGTCTGTGGGCTTTCCCGGTGGAAGTCTAAATCCTGGAAGTGGAGCTTTCAGCGGGTGATACTCGGACTCGCTCCCCCCATTCGGGCACTTGTCTGGGGCTTGTGTTTGGGGACTTGCCCCATGGAAGTCCAAATCCTGGAAGTGGAACTTTCAGCGGGTGGTACTCGGACTCGCTCCCCTCAGTCGAGCACCTGTCTGAGGCTTGTGTTTGGGGACTTGCCGCATGGAAGTCCAAATCCTGGAAGTGGAGCTTTCAGCGGGTGAAGCTCGGACTCGCTCCCCTCAGTTGAGCACCTGTCTGAGGCTTGTGTTTGTGGGCTTTCCCGGTGGAAGTCTAAATCCTGGAAGTGGAGCTTTCAGCGGGTGATACTCGGACTCGCTCCCCCCATTCGGGCACTTGTCTGGGGCTTGTGTTTGGGGACTTGCCGCATGGAAGTCCAAATCCTGGAAGTGGAGCTTTCAGCGGGTGATCCTCGGACTCGCTCCCCCCATTCGGGCACTTGTCTGGGGCTTGTTTTTGGGGACTTGCCGCATGGAAGTCCAAATCCTGGAAGTGGAGCTTTCAGCGGGTGATGCTCGGACTCGCTCCCCTCAGTAAGGCACATGTCTGGGGCTTGTATTTGGGGACTTGCCGCATGGAAGTCCAAATCCTGGAAGTGGAGCTTTCAGCGGTGGATGCTCAGACTCGCTCCCCCCAGTCGGGCACTTGTCTGGGGCTTGTGTTTGGGGACTTGCCGCATGGAAGTCCAAATCCTGGAAGTGGAGCTTTCAGCGGGTGATACTCGGACTCGCTCCCCCCATTCGGGCACTTGTCTGGGGCTTGTGTTTGGGGACTTGCCCCATGGAAGTCCAAATCCTGGAAGTGGAGCTTCCAGCGGGTGGTACTCGGAATCGCTCCCCTCAATAAGGCACCTGTCTGGGGCTTGAGTTTGGGGACTTGCCGCATGGAAGTCCAAATCCTGGAAGTGGAACTTTCAGCGGGTGGAACTCGGACTCGCTCCCCTCAGTTGAGCACCTGTCTGAGGCTTGTGTTTGTGGGCTTTCCCGGTGGAAGTCTAATTCTTGGAAGTGGAGCTTTCAGCGGGTGATACTCGGACTCGCTCCCCCAATTCGGGCACTTGTCTGGGGCTTGTGTTTGGGGACTTGCCGCATGGAAGTCCAAATCCTGGAAGTGGAACTTTCAGCGGGTGGTACTCGGACTCGCTCCCCTCAGTCGAGCACCTGTCTGAGGCTTGTGTTTGGGGACTTGCCGCATGGAAGTCCAAATCCTGGAAGTGGAGCTTTCAGCGGGTGATACTCGGACTCGCTCCCCTCAGTAAGGCACCTGTCTGGGGCTTGTGTTTGGCGACTTGCCGCATGGAAGTCCAAATCCTGGAAGTGGAACTTTCAGCGGGTGGAACTCGGACTCGCTCCCCTCAGTTGAGCACCTGTCTGAGGCTTGTGTCTGTGGGCTTTCCCGGTGGAAGTCTAAATCCTGGAAGTGGAGCTTTCAGCGGGTGATACTCGGACTCGCTCCCCTCAGTCGAGCACCTGTCTGAGGCTTGTGTTTGGGGACTTGCCGCATGGAAGTCCAAATCCTGGAAGTGGAGCTTTCAGCGGGTGATACTCGGACTCGCTCCCCTCAGTAAGGCACCTGTCTGGGGCATGTGTTTGGCGACTTGCCGCATGGAAGTCCAAATCCTGGAAGTGGAACTTTCAGCGGGTGGAACTCGGACTCGCTCCCCTCAGTTGAGCACCTGTCTGAGGCTTGTGTCTGTGGGCTTTCCCGGTGGAAGTCTAAATCCTGGAAGTGGAGCTTTCAGCGGGTGATACTCGGACTCGCTCCCCCCATTCGGGCACTTGTCTGGGGCTTGTGTTTGGGGACTTGCCGCATGGAAGTCCAAATCCTGGAAGTGGAGCTTTCAGCGGGTGATTCTCGGACTCGCTCCCCTCAGTAAGGCACCTGTCTGGGGCTTGTGTTTGGGGACTTGCCGCATGGAAGTCCAAATCCTGGAAGTGGAACTTTCAGCGGGTGGAACTCGGACTCGCTCCCCTCAGTTGAGCACCTGTCTGAGGCTTGTGTTTGTGGGCTTTCCCGGTGGAAGTCTAAATCCTGGAAGTGGAGCTTTCAGCGGGTGATACTCGGACTCGCTCCCCCCATTCGGGCACTTGTCTGGGGCTTGTGTTTGGGGACTTGCCGCATGGAAGTCCAAATCCTGGAAGTGGAACTTTCAGCGGGTGATACTCGGACTCGCTCCCCCCATTCGGGCACTTGTCTGGGGCTTGTGTTTGGGGACTTGACCCAAGGAAGTCCAAATCCTGGAAGTGGAACTTTCAGCGGGTGGTACTCGGACTCGCTCCCCTCAGTCGAGCACCTGTCTGAGGCTTGTGTTTGGGGACTTGCCGCATGGAAGTCCAAATCCTGGAAGTTGAGCTTTCAGCGGGTGATAATCGGACTCGCTCCCCTCAGTAAGGCACCTGTCTGGGGCTTGTGTTTGGCGACTTGCTGCATGGAAGTCCAAATCCTGGAAGTGGAACTTTCAGCGGGTGGAACTCGGACTCGCTCCCCTCAGTTGAGCACCTGTCAGAGGCTTGTGTCTGTGGGCTTTCCCGGTGAAAGTCTAAATCCTGGAAGTGGAGTTTTCAGCGGGTGATACTCGGACTCGCTCCCCCCATTCGAGCACTTGCCTGGGGCTTGTGTTTGGGGACTTGCCGCATGGAAGTCCAAATCCTGGAAGTGGAGCTTTCAGCGGGTGATGCTCGGACTCGCTCCCCCCAGTCGGGCACTTGTCTGGGGCTTGTGTTTGGGGACTTGCCCCATGGAAGTCCAAATTCTGGAAGTGGAACTTTCAGCGGGTGGAACTCGGACTCGCTCCCCTCAGTTGAGCACCTGTCTGAGGCTTGTGTTTTGGGCTTTCCCGGTGGAAGTCTAAATCCAGGAAGTGGAGCTTTCAGCGGGTTATACTCGGACTCGCTCCCCCCATTCGGGCACTTGTCTGGGGCTTGTGTTTGGGGACTTGCCGCATGGAAGTCCAAATCCTGGAAGTGGAGCTTTCAGCGGGTGATGCTCGGACTCGCTCCCCTCAGTAAGGCACATGTCTGGGGCTTGTATTTGGGGACTTGCCGCATGGAAGTCCAAATCCTGGAAGTGGAAATTTCAGCGGTGGATGCTCAGACTCGCTCCCCCCATTCGGGCACTTGTCTGGGGCTTGTGTTTGGGGACTTGCCCCATGGAAGTCCAAATCCTGGAAGTGGAGCTTCCAGCGGGTGGTACTCGGAATCGCTCCCCTCAGTTGGGCACCTGTCTGGGGCTTGTGTTTGGGGACTTGCCGCATGGAAGTCCAAATCCTGGAAGTGGAACTTTCAGCGGGTGGAACTCGGACTCGCTCCCCTCAGTTGAGCACCTGTCTGAGGCTTGTGTTTGTGGGCTTTCCCGGTGGAAGTCTAAATCCTGGAAGTGGAGCTTTCAGCGGGTGATACTCGGACTCGCTCCCCCCATTCGGGCACTTGTCTGGGGCTTATGTTTGGGGACTTGCCGCATGGAAGTCCAAATCCTGGAAGTGGAGCTTTCAGCGGGTGACACTGGGACTTGCTCCCCTCAGTTGAGCACCTGTCTGAGGCTTGTGTTTGTGGGCTTTCCCGGTGGAAGTCTAAATCCTGGAAGTGGAGCTTTCAGCGGGTGATACTCGGACTCGCTCCCCCCATTCGGGCACTTGTCTGGGGCTTGTGTTTGGGGACTTGCCGCATGGAAGTCCAAATCCTGGAAGTGGAGCTTTCAGCGGGTGATACTCGGACTCGCTCCCCCCATTCGGGCACTTGTCTGGGGCTTGTGTTTGGGGACTTGCCCCATGGAAGTCCAAATCCTGGAAGTGGAACTTTCAGCGGGTGGTACTCGGACTCGCTCCCCTCAGTCGAGCACCTGTCTGAGGCTTGTGTTTGGGGACTTGCCGCATGGAAGTCCAAATCCTGGAAGTGGAGCTTTCAGCGGGTGAAGCTCGGACTCGCTCCCCTCAGTTGAGCACCTGTCTGAGGCTTGTGTTTGTGGGCTTTCCCGGTGGAAGTCTAAATCCTGGAAGTGGAGCTTTCAGCGGGTGATACTCGGACTCGCTCCCCCCATTCGGGCACTTGTCTGGGGCTTGTGTTTGGGGACTTGCCGCATGGAAGTCCAAATCCTGGAAGTGGAGCTTTCAGCGGGTGATCCTCGGACTCGCTCCCCCCATTCGGGCACTTGTCTGGGGCTTGTGTTTGGGGACTTGCCGCATGGAAGTCCAAATCCTGGAAGTGGAGCTTTCAGCGGGTGATGCTCGGACTCGCTCCCCTCAGTAAGGCACATGTCTGGGGCTTGTATTTGGGGACTTGCCGCATGGAAGTCCAAATCCTGGAAGTGGAGCTTTCAGCGGTGGATGCTCAGACTCGCTCCCCCCAGTCGGGCACTTGTCTGGGGCTTGTGTTTGGGGACTTGCCGCATGGAAGTCCAAATCCTGGAAGTGGAGCTTTCAGCGGGTGATACTCGGACTCGCTCCCCCCATTCGGGCACTTGTCTGGGGCTTGTGTTTGGGGACTTGCCCCATGGAAGTCCAAATCCTGGAAGTGGAGCTTCCAGCGGGTGGTACTCGGAATCGCTCCCCTCAATAAGGCACCTGTCTGGGGCTTGTGTTTGGGGACTTGCCGCATGGAAGTCCAAATCCTGGAAGTGGAACTTTCAGCGGGTGGAACTCGGACTCGCTCCCCTCAGTTGAGCACCTGTCTGAGGCTTGTGTTTGTGGGCTTTCCCGGTGGAAGTCTAATTCTTGGAAGTGGAGCTTTCAGCGGGTGATACTCGGACTCGCTCCCCCAATTCGGGCACTTGTCTGGGGCTTGTGTTTGGGGACTTGCCGCATGGAAGTCCAAATCCTGGAAGTGGAACTTTCAGCGGGTGGTACTCGGACTCGCTCCCCTCAGTCGAGCACCTGTCTGAGGCTTGTGTTTGGGGACTTGCCGCATGGAAGTCCAAATCCTGGAAGTGGAGCTTTCAGCGGGTGATACTCGGACTCGCTCCCCTCAGTAAGGCACCTGTCTGGGGCTTGTGTTTGGCGACTTGCCGCATGGAAGTCCAAATCCTGGAAGTGGAACTTTCAGCGGGTGGAACTCGGACTCGCTCCCCTCAGTTGAGCACCTGTCTGAGGCTTGTGTCTGTGGGCTTTCCCGGTGGAAGTCTAAATCCTGGAAGTGGAGCTTTCAGCGGGTGATACTCGGACTCGCTCCCCTCAGTCGAGCACCTGTCTGAGGCTTGTGTTTGGGGACTTGCCGCATGGAAGTCCAAATCCTGGAAGTGGAGCTTTCAGCGGGTGATACTCGGACTCGCTCCCCTCAGTAAGGCACCTGTCTGGGGCATGTGTTTGGCGACTTGCCGCATGGAAGTCCAAATCCTGGAAGTGGAACTTTCAGCGGGTGGAACTCGGACTCGCTCCCCTCAGTTGAGCACCTGTCTGAGGCTTGTGTCTGTGGGCTTTCCCGGTGGAAGTCTAAATCCTGGAAGTGGAGCTTTCAGCGGGTGATACTCGGACTCGCTCCCCCCATTCGGGCACTTGTCTGGGGCTTGTGTTTGGGGACTTGCCGCATGGAAGTCCAAATCCTGGAAGTGGAGCTTTCAGCGGGTGATTCTCGGACTCGCTCCCCTCAGTAAGGCACCTGTCTGGGGCATGTGTTTGGCGACTTGCCGCATGGAAGTCCAAATCCTGGAAGTGGAACTTTCAGCGGGTGGAACTCGGACTCGCTCCCCTCAGTTGAGCACCTGTCTGAGGCTTGTGTCTGTGGGCTTTCCCGGTGGAAGTCTAAATCCTGGAAGTGGAGCTTTCAGCGGGTGATACTCGGACTCGCTCCCCCCATTCGGGCACTTGTCTGGGGCTTGTGTTTGGGGACTTGCCCCATGGAAGTCCAAATCCTGGAAGTGGAACTTTCAGCGGGTGGTACTCGGACTCGCTCCCCTCAGTCGAGCACCTGTCTGAGGCTTGTGTTTGGGGACTTGCCGCATGGAAGTCCAAATCCTGGAAGTGGAGCTTTCAGCGGGTGAAGCTCGGACTCGCTCCCCTCAGTTGAGCACCTGTCTGAGGCTTGTGTTTGTGGGCTTTCCCGGTGGAAGTCTAAATCCTGGAAGTGGAGCTTTCAGCGGGTGATACTCGGACTCGCTCCCCCCATTCGGGCACTTGTCTGGGGCTTGTGTTTGGGGACTTGCCGCATGGAAGTCCAAATCCTGGAAGTGGAGCTTTCAGCGGGTGATCCTCGGACTCGCTCCCCCCATTCGGGCACTTGTCTGGGGCTTGTGTTTGGGGACTTGCCGCATGGAAGTCCAAATCCTGGAAGTGGAGCTTTCAGCGGGTGATGCTCGGACTCGCTCCCCTCAGTAAGGCACATGTCTGGGGCTTGTATTTGGGGACTTGCCGCATGGAAGTCCAAATCCTGGAAGTGGAGCTTTCAGCGGTGGATGCTCAGACTCGCTCCCCCCAGTCGGGCACTTGTCTGGGGCTTGTGTTTGGGGACTTGCCGCATGGAAGTCCAAATCCTGGAAGTGGAGCTTTCAGCGGGTGATACTCGGACTCGCTCCCCCCATTCGGGCACTTGTCTGGGGCTTGTGTTTGGGGACTTGCCCCATGGAAGTCCAAATCCTGGAAGTGGAGCTTCCAGCGGGTGGTACTCGGAATCGCTCCCCTCAATAAGGCACCTGTCTGGGGCTTGAGTTTGGGGACTTGCCGCATGGAAGTCCAAATCCTGGAAGTGGAACTTTCAGCGGGTGGAACTCGGACTCGCTCCCCTCAGTTGAGCACCTGTCTGAGGCTTGTGTTTGTGGGCTTTCCCGGTGGAAGTCTAATTCTTGGAAGTGGAGCTTTCAGCGGGTGATACTCGGACTCGCTCCCCCAATTCGGGCACTTGTCTGGGGCTTGTGTTTGGGGACTTGCCGCATGGAAGTCCAAATCCTGGAAGTGGAACTTTCAGCGGGTGGTACTCGGACTCGCTCCCCTCAGTCGAGCACCTGTCTGAGGCTTGTGTTTGGGGACTTGCCGCATGGAAGTCCAAATCCTGGAAGTGGAGCTTTCAGCGGGTGATACTCGGACTCGCTCCCCTCAGTAAGGCACCTGTCTGGGGCTTGTGTTTGGCGACTTGCCGCATGGAAGTCCAAATCCTGGAAGTGGAACTTTCAGCGGGTGGAACTCGGACTCGCTCCCCTCAGTTGAGCACCTGTCTGAGGCTTGTGTCTGTGGGCTTTCCCGGTGGAAGTCTAAATCCTGGAAGTGGAGCTTTCAGCGGGTGATACTCGGACTCGCTCCCCTCAGTCGAGCACCTGTCTGAGGCTTGTGTTTGGGGACTTGCCGCATGGAAGTCCAAATCCTGGAAGTGGAGCTTTCAGCGGGTGATACTCGGACTCGCTCCCCTCAGTAAGGCACCTGTCTGGGGCATGTGTTTGGCGACTTGCCGCATGGAAGTCCAAATCCTGGAAGTGGAACTTTCAGCGGGTGGAACTCGGACTCGCTCCCCTCAGTTGAGCACCTGTCTGAGGCTTGTGTCTGTGGGCTTTCCCGGTGGAAGTCTAAATCCTGGAAGTGGAGCTTTCAGCGGGTGATACTCGGACTCGCTCCCCCCATTCGGGCACTTGTCTGGGGCTTGTGTTTGGGGACTTGCCGCATGGAAGTCCAAATCCTGGAAGTGGAGCTTTCAGCGGGTGATTCTCGGACTCGCTCCCCTCAGTAAGGCACCTGTCTGGGGCTTGTGTTTGGGGACTTGCCGCATGGAAGTCCAAATCCTGGAAGTGGAACTTTCAGCGGGTGGAACTCGGACTCGCTCCCCTCAGTTGAGCACCTGTCTGAGGCTTGTGTTTGTGGGCTTTCCCGGTGGAAGTCTAAATCCTGGAAGTGGAGCTTTCAGCGGGTGATACTCGGACTCGCTCCCCCCATTCGGGCACTTGTCTGGGGCTTGTGTTTGGGGACTTGCCGCATGGAAGTCCAAATCCTGGAAGTGGAACTTTCAGCGGGTGATACTGGGACTCGCTCCCCCCATTCGGGCACTTGTCTGGGGCTTGTGTTTGGGGACTTGACCCAAGGAAGTCCAAATCCTGGAAGTGGAACTTTCAGCGGGTGGTACTCGGACTCGCTCCCCTCAGTCGAGCACCTGTCTGAGGCTTGTGTTTGGGGACTTGCCGCATGGAAGTCCAAATCCTGGAAGTTGAGCTTTCAGCGGGTGATAATCGGACTCGCTCCCCTCAGTAAGGCACCTGTCTGGGGCTTGTGTTTGGCGACTTGCTGCATGGAAGTCCAAATCCTGGAAGTGGAACTTTCAGCGGGTGGAACTCGGACTCGCTCCCCTCAGTTGAGCACCTGTCAGAGGCTTGTGTCTGTGGGCTTTCCCGGTGAAAGTCTAAATCCTGGAAGTGGAGTTTTCAGCGGGTGATACTCGGACTCGCTCCCCCCATTCGAGCACTTGCCTGGGGCTTGTGTTTGGGGACTTGCCGCATGGAAGTCCAAATCCTGGAAGTGGAGCTTTCAGCGGGTGATGCTCGGACTCGCTCCCCCCAGTCGGGCACTTGTCTGGGGCTTGTGTTTGGGGACTTGCCCCATGGAAGTCCAAATTCTGGAAGTGGAACTTTCAGCGGGTGGAACTCGGACTCGCTCCCCTCAGTTGAGCACCTGTCTGAGGCTTGTGTTTTGGGCTTTCCCGGTGGAAGTCTAAATCCAGGAAGTGGAGCTTTCAGCGGGTTATACTCGGACTCGCTCCCCCCATTCGGGCACTTGTCTGGGGCTTGTGTTTGGGGACTTGCCGCATGGAAGTCCAAATCCTGGAAGTGGAGCTTTCAGCGGGTGATGCTCGGACTCGCTCCCCTCAGTAAGGCACATGTCTGGGGCTTGTATTTGGGGACTTGCCGCATGGAAGTCCAAATCCTGGAAGTGGAAATTTCAGCGGTGGATGCTCAGACTCGCTCCCCCCATTCGGGCACTTCTCTGGGGCTTGTGTTTGGGGACTTGCCCCATGGAAGTCCAAATCCTGGAAGTGGAGCTTCCAGCGGGTGGTACTCGGAATCGCTCCCCTCAGTTGGGCACCTGTCTGGGGCTTGTGTTTGGGGACTTGCCGCATGGAAGTCCAAATCCTGGAAGTGGAACTTTCAGCGGGTGGAACTCGGACTCGCTCCCCTCAGTTGAGCACCTGTCTGAGGCTTGTGTTTGTGGGCTTTCCCGGTGGAAGTCTAAATCCTGGAAGTGGAGCTTTCAGCGGGTGATACTCGGACTCGCTCCCCCCATTCGGGCACTTGTCTGGGGCTTATGTTTGGGGACTTGCCGCATGGAAGTCCAAATCCTGGAAGTGGAGCTTTCAGCGGGTGACACTGGGACTTGCTCCCCTCAGTTGAGCACCTGTCTGAGGCTTGTGTTTGTGGGCTTTCCCGGTGGAAGTCTAAATCCTGGAAGTGGAGCTTTCAGCGGGTGATACTCGGACTCGCTCCCCCCATTCGGGCACTTGTCTGGGGCTTGTGTTTGGGGACTTGCCGCATGGAAGTCCAAATCCTGGAAGTGGAGCTTTCAGCGGGTGATACTCGGACTCGCTCCCCCCATTCGGGCACTTGTCTGGGGCTTGTGTTTGGGGACTTGCCCCATGGAAGTCCAAATCCTGGAAGTGGAACTTTCAGCGGGTGGTACTCGGACTCGCTCCCCTCAGTCGAGCACCTGTCTGAGGCTTGTGTTTGGGGACTTGCCGCATGGAAGTCCAAATCCTGGAAGTGGAGCTTTCAGCGGGTGAAGCTCGGACTCGCTCCCCTCAGTTGAGCACCTGTCTGAGGCTTGTGTTTGTGGGCTTTCCCGGTGGAAGTCTAAATCCTGGAAGTGGAGCTTTCAGCGGGTGATACTCGGACTCGCTCCCCCCATTCGGGCACTTGTCTGGGGCTTGTGTTTGGGGACTTGCCGCATGGAAGTCCAAATCCTGGAAGTGGAGCTTTCAGCGGGTGATCCTCGGACTCGCTCCCCCCATTCGGGCACTTGTCTGGGGCTTGTGTTTGGGGACTTGCCGCATGGAAGTCCAAATCCTGGAAGTGGAGCTTTCAGCGGGTGATGCTCGGACTCGCTCCCCTCAGTAAGGCACATGTCTGGGGCTTGTATTTGGGGACTTGCCGCATGGAAGTCCAAATCCTGGAAGTGGAGCTTTCAGCGGTGGATGCTCAGACTCGCTCCCCCCAGTCGGGCACTTGTCTGGGGCTTGTGTTTGGGGACTTGCCGCATGGAAGTCCAAATCCTGGAAGTGGAGCTTTCAGCGGGTGATACTCGGACTCGCTCCCCCCATTCGGGCACTTGTCTGGGGCTTGTGTTTGGGGACTTGCCCCATGGAAGTCCAAATCCTGGAAGTGGAGCTTCCAGCGGGTGGTACTCGGAATCGCTCCCCTCAATAAGGCACCTGTCTGGGGCTTGTGTTTGGGGACTTGCCGCATGGAAGTCCAAATCCTGGAAGTGGAACTTTCAGCGGGTGGAACTCGGACTCGCTCCCCTCAGTTGAGCACCTGTCTGAGGCTTGTGTTTGTGGGCTTTCCCGGTGGAAGTCTAAATCCTGGAAGTGGAGCTTTCAGCGGGTGATACTCGGACTCGCTCCCCCCATTCGGGCACTTGTCTGGGGCTTGTGTTTGGGGACTTGCCGCATGGAAGTCCAAATCCTGGAAGTGGAACTTTCAGCGGGTGATACTCGGACTCGCTCCCCCCATTCGGGCACTTGTCTGGGGCTTGTGTTTGGGGACTTGACCCAAGGAAGTCCAAATCCTGGAAGTGGAACTTTCAGCGGGTGGTACTCGGACTCGCTCCCCTCAGTCGAGCACCTGTCTGAGGCTTGTGTTTGGGGACTTGCCGCATGGAAGTCCAAATCCTGGAAGTGGAGCTTTCAGCGGGTGATCCTCGGACTCGCTCCCCCCATTCGGGCACTTGTCTGGGGCTTGTGTTTGGGGACTTGCCGCATGGAAGTCCAAATCCTGGAAGTGGAGCTTTCAGCGGGTGATGCTCGGACTCGCTCCCCTCAGTAAGGCACATGTCTGGGGCTTGTATTTGGGGACTTGCCGCATGGAAGTCCAAATCCTGGAAGTGGAGCTTTCAGCGGTGGATGCTCAGACTCGCTCCCCCCAGTCGGGCACTTGTCTGGGGCTTGTGTTTGGGGACTTGCCGCATGGAAGTCCAAATCCTGGAAGTGGAGCTTTCAGCGGGTGATACTCGGACTCGCTCCCCCCATTCGGGCACTTGTCTGGGGCTTGTGTTTGGGGACTTGCCCCATGGAAGTCCAAATCCTGGAAGTGGAGCTTCCAGCGGGTGGTACTCGGAATCGCTCCCCTCAATAAGGCACCTGTCTGGGGCTTGAGTTTGGGGACTTGCCGCATGGAAGTCCAAATCCTGGAAGTGGAACTTTCAGCGGGTGGAACTCGGACTCGCTCCCCTCAGTTGAGCACCTGTCTGAGGCTTGTGTTTGTGGGCTTTCCCGGTGGAAGTGTAATTCTTGGAAGTGGAGCTTTCAGCGGGTGATACTCGGACTCGCTCCCCCAATTCGGGCACTTGTCTGGGGCTTGTGTTTGGGGACTTGCCGCATGGAAGTCCAAATCCTGGAAGTGGAACTTTCAGCGGGTGGTACTCGGACTCGCTCCCCTCAGTCGAGCACCTGTCTGAGGCTTGTGTTTGGGGACTTGCCGCATGGAAGTCCAAATCCTGGAAGTGGAGCTTTCAGCGGGTGATACTCGGACTCGCTCCCCTCAGTAAGGCACCTGTCTGGGGCTTGTGTTTGGCGACTTGCCGCATGGAAGTCCAAATCCTGGAAGTGGAACTTTCAGCGGGTGGAACTCGGACTCGCTCCCCTCAGTTGAGCACCTGTCTGAGGCTTGTGTCTGTGGGCTTTCCCGGTGGAAGTCTAAATCCTGGAAGTGGAGCTTTCAGCGGGTGATACTCGGACTCGCTCCCCTCAGTCGAGCACCTGTCTGAGGCTTGTGTTTGGGGACTTGCCGCATGGAAGTCCAAATCCTGGAAGTGGAGCTTTCAGCGGGTGATACTCGGACTCGCTCCCCTCAGTAAGGCACCTGTCTGGGGCATGTGTTTGGCGACTTGCCGCATGGAAGTCCAAATCCTGGAAGTGGAACTTTCAGCGGGTGGAACTCGGACTCGCTCCCCTCAGTTGAGCACCTGTCTGAGGCTTGTGTCTGTGGGCTTTCCCGGTGGAAGTCTAAATCCTGGAAGTGGAGCTTTCAGCGGGTGATACTCGGACTCGCTCCCCCCATTCGGGCACTTGTCTGGGGCTTGTGTTTGGGGACTTGCCGCATGGAAGTCCAAATCCTGGAAGTGGAGCTTTCAGCGGGTGATTCTCGGACTCGCTCCCCTCAGTAAGGCACCTGTCTGGGGCTTGTGTTTGGGGACTTGCCGCATGGAAGTCCAAATCCTGGAAGTGGAACTTTCAGCGGGTGGAACTCGGACTCGCTCCCCTCAGTTGAGCACCTGTCTGAGGCTTGTGTTTGTGGGCTTTCCCGGTGGAAGTCTAAATCCTGGAAGTGGAGCTTTCAGCGGGTGATACTCGGACTCGCTCCCCCCATTCGGGCACTTGTCTGGGGCTTGTGTTTGGGGACTTGCCGCATGGAAGTCCAAATCCTGGAAGTGGAACTTTCAGCGGGTGATACTCGGACTCGCTCCCCCCATTCGGGCACTTGTCTGGGGCTTGTGTTTGGGGACTTGACCCAAGGAAGTCCAAATCCTGGAAGTGGAACTTTCAGCGGGTGGTACTCGGACTCGCTCCCCTCAGTCGAGCACCTGTCTGAGGCTTGTGTTTGGGGACTTGCCGCATGGAAGTCCAAATCCTGGAAGTTGAGCTTTCAGCGGGTGATAATCGGACTCGCTCCCCTCAGTAAGGCACCTGTCTGGGGCTTGTGTTTGGCGACTTGCTGCATGGAAGTCCAAATCCTGGAAGTGGAACTTTCAGCGGGTGGAACTCGGACTCGCTCCCCTCAGTTGAGCACCTGTCAGAGGCTTGTGTCTGTGGGCTTTCCCGGTGAAAGTCTAAATCCTGGAAGTGGAGTTTTCAGCGGGTGATACTCGGACTCGCTCCCCCCATTCGAGCACTTGCCTGGGGCTTGTGTTTGGGGACTTGCCGCATGGAAGTCCAAATCCTGGAAGTGGAGCTTTCAGCGGGTGATGCTCGGACTCGCTCCCCCCAGTCGGGCACTTGTCTGGGGCTTGTGTTTGGGGACTTGCCCCATGGAAGTCCAAATTCTGGAAGTGGAACTTTCAGCGGGTGGAACTCGGACTCGCTCCCCTCAGTTGAGCACCTGTCTGAGGCTTGTGTTTTGGGCTTTCCCGGTGGAAGTCTAAATCCAGGAAGTGGAGCTTTCAGCGGGTTATACTCGGACTCGCTCCCCCCATTCGGGCACTTGTCTGGGGCTTGTGTTTGGGGACTTGCCGCATGGAAGTCCAAATCCTGGAAGTGGAGCTTTCAGCGGGTGATGCTCGGACTCGCTCCCCTCAGTAAGGCACATGTCTGGGGCTTGTATTTGGGGACTTGCCGCATGGAAGTCCAAATCCTGGAAGTGGAAATTTCAGCGGTGGATGCTCAGACTCGCTCCCCCCATTCGGGCACTTGTCTGGGGCTTGTGTTTGGGGACTTGCCCCATGGAAGTCCAAATCCTGGAAGTGGAGCTTCCAGCGGGTGGTACTCGGAATCGCTCCCCTCAGTTGGGCACCTGTCTGGGGCTTGTGTTTGGGGACTTGCCGCATGGAAGTCCAAATCCTGGAAGTGGAACTTTCAGCGGGTGGAACTCGGACTCGCTCCCCTCAGTTGAGCACCTGTCTGAGGCTTGTGTTTGTGGGCTTTCCCGGTGGAAGTCTAAATCCTGGAAGTGGAGCTTTCAGCGGGTGATACTCGGACTCGCTCCCCCCATTCGGGCACTTGTCTGGGGCTTGTGTTTGGGGACTTGCCGCATGGAAGTCCAAATCCTGGAAGTGGAGCTTTCAGCGGGTGGTACTCGGACTCGCTCCCCTCAGTCGAGCACCTGTCTGAGGCTTGTGTTTGGGGACTTGCCGCATGGAAGTCCAAATCCTGGAAGTGGAGCTTTCAGCGGGTGATACTCGGACTCGCTCCCCTCAGTAAGGCACCTGTCTGGGGCTTGTGTTTGGCGACTTGCCGCATGGAAGTCCAAATCCTGGAAGTGGAACTTTCAGCGGGTGGAACTCGGACTCGCTCCCCTCAGTTGAGCACCTGTCTGAGGCTTGTGTCTGTGGGCTTTCCCGGTGGAAGTCTAAATCCTGGAAGTGGAGCTTTCAGCAGGTGATACTCGGACTCGCTCCCCTCAGTCGAGCACCTGTCTGAGGCTTGTGTTTGGGGACTTGCCGCATGGAAGTCCAAATCCTGGAAGTGGAGCTTTCAGCGGGTGATACTCGGACTCGCTCCCCTCAGTAAGGCACCTGTCTGGGGCATGTGTTTGGCGACTTGCCGCATGGAAGTCCAAATCCTGGAAGTGGAACTTTCAGCGGGTGGAACTCGGACTCGCTCCCCTCAGTTGAGCACCTGTCTGAGGCTTGTGTCTGTGGGCTTTCCCGGTGGAAGTCTAAATCCTGGAAGTGGAGCTTTCAGCGGGTGATACTCGGACTCGCTCCCCCCATTCGGGCACTTGTCTGGGGCTTGTGTTTGGGGACTTGCCGCATGGAAGTCCAAATCCTGGAAGTGGAGCTTTCAGCGGGTGATTCTCGGACTCGCTCCCCTCAGTAAGGCACCTGTCTGGGGCTTGTGTTTGGGGACTTGCCGCATGGAAGTCCAAATCCTGGAAGTGGAACTTTCAGCGGGTGGAACTCGGACTCGCTCCCCTCAGTTGAGCACCTGTCTGAGGCTTGTGTTTGTGGGCTTTCCCGGTGGAAGTCTAAATCCTGGAAGTGGAGCTTTCAGCGGGTGATACTCGGACTCGCTCCCCCCATTCGGGCACTTGTCTGGGGCTTGTGTTTGGGGACTTGCCGCATGGAAGTCCAAATCCTGGAAGTGGAACTTTCAGCGGGTGATACTGGGACTCGCTCCCCCCATTCGGGCACTTGTCTGGGGCTTGTGTTTGGGGACTTGACCCAAGGAAGTCCAAATCCTGGAAGTGGAACTTTCAGCGGGTGGTACTCGGACTCGCTCCCCTCAGTCGAGCACCTGTCTGAGGCTTGTGTTTGGGGACTTGCCGCATGGAAGTCCAAATCCTGGAAGTTGAGCTTTCAGCGGGTGATAATCGGACTCGCTCCCCTCAGTAAGGCACCTGTCTGGGGCTTGTGTTTGGCGACTTGCTGCATGGAAGTCCAAATCCTGGAAGTGGAACTTTCAGCGGGTGGAACTCGGACTCGCTCCCCTCAGTTGAGCACCTGTCAGAGGCTTGTGTCTGTGGGCTTTCCCGGTGAAAGTCTAAATCCTGGAAGTGGAGTTTTCAGCGGGTGATACTCGGACTCGCTCCCCCCATTCGAGCACTTGCCTGGGGCTTGTGTTTGGGGACTTGCCGCATGGAAGTCCAAATCCTGGAAGTGGAGCTTTCAGCGGGTGATGCTCGGACTCGCTCCCCCCAGTCGGGCACTTGTCTGGGGCTTGTGTTTGGGGACTTGCCCCATGGAAGTCCAAATTCTGGAAGTGGAACTTTCAGCGGGTGGAACTCGGACTCGCTCCCCTCAGTTGAGCACCTGTCTGAGGCTTGTGTTTTGGGCTTTCCCGGTGGAAGTCTAAATCCAGGAAGTGGAGCTTTCAGCGGGTTATACTCGGACTCGCTCCCCCCATTCGGGCACTTGTCTGGGGCTTGTGTTTGGGGACTTGCCGCATGGAAGTCCAAATCCTGGAAGTGGAGCTTTCAGCGGGTGATGCTCGGACTCGCTCCCCTCAGTAAGGCACATGTCTGGGGCTTGTATTTGGGGACTTGCCGCATGGAAGTCCAAATCCTGGAAGTGGAAATTTCAGCGGTGGATGCTCAGACTCGCTCCCCCCATTCGGGCACTTCTCTGGGGCTTGTGTTTGGGGACTTGCCCCATGGAAGTCCAAATCCTGGAAGTGGAGCTTCCAGCGGGTGGTACTCGGAATCGCTCCCCTCAGTTGGGCACCTGTCTGGGGCTTGTGTTTGGGGACTTGCCGCATGGAAGTCCAAATCCTGGAAGTGGAACTTTCAGCGGGTGGAACTCGGACTCGCTCCCCTCAGTTGAGCACCTGTCTGAGGCTTGTGTTTGTGGGCTTTCCCGGTGGAAGTCTAAATCCTGGAAGTGGAGCTTTCAGCGGGTGATACTCGGACTCGCTCCCCCCATTCGGGCACTTGTCTGGGGCTTATGTTTGGGGACTTGCCGCATGGAAGTCCAAATCCTGGAAGTGGAGCTTTCAGCGGGTGACACTGGGACTTGCTCCCCTCAGTTGAGCACCTGTCTGAGGCTTGTGTTTGTGGGCTTTCCCGGTGGAAGTCTAAATCCTGGAAGTGGAGCTTTCAGCGGGTGATACTCGGACTCGCTCCCCCCATTCGGGCACTTGTCTGGGGCTTGTGTTTGGGGACTTGCCGCATGGAAGTCCAAATCCTGGAAGTGGAGCTTTCAGCGGGTGATACTCGGACTCGCTCCCCCCATTCGGGCACTTGTCTGGGGCTTGTGTTTGGGGACTTGCCCCATGGAAGTCCAAATCCTGGAAGTGGAACTTTCAGCGGGTGGTACTCGGACTCGCTCCCCTCAGTCGAGCACCTGTCTGAGGCTTGTGTTTGGGGACTTGCCGCATGGAAGTCCAAATCCTGGAAGTGGAGCTTTCAGCGGGTGAAGCTCGGACTCGCTCCCCTCAGTTGAGCACCTGTCTGAGGCTTGTGTTTGTGGGCTTTCCCGGTGGAAGTCTAAATCCTGGAAGTGGAGCTTTCAGCGGGTGATACTCGGACTCGCTCCCCCCATTCGGGCACTTGTCTGGGGCTTGTGTTTGGGGACTTGCCGCATGGAAGTCCAAATCCTGGAAGTGGAGCTTTCAGCGGGTGATCCTCGGACTCGCTCCCCCCATTCGGGCACTTGTCTGGGGCTTGTGTTTGGGGACTTGCCGCATGGAAGTCCAAATCCTGGAAGTGGAGCTTTCAGCGGGTGATGCTCGGACTCGCTCCCCTCAGTAAGGCACATGTCTGGGGCTTGTATTTGGGGACTTGCCGCATGGAAGTCCAAATCCTGGAAGTGGAGCTTTCAGCGGTGGATGCTCAGACTCGCTCCCCCCAGTCGGGCACTTGTCTGGGGCTTGTGTTTGGGGACTTGCCGCATGGAAGTCCAAATCCTGGAAGTGGAGCTTTCAGCGGGTGATACTCGGACTCGCTCCCCCCATTCGGGCACTTGTCTGGGGCTTGTGTTTGGGGACTTGCCCCATGGAAGTCCAAATCCTGGAAGTGGAGCTTCCAGCGGGTGGTACTCGGAATCGCTCCCCTCAATAAGGCACCTGTCTGGGGCTTGTGTTTGGGGACTTGCCGCATGGAAGTCCAAATCCTGGAAGTGGAACTTTCAGCGGGTGGAACTCGGACTCGCTCCCCTCAGTTGAGCACCTGTCTGAGGCTTGTGTTTGTGGGCTTTCCCGGTGGAAGTCTAAATCCTGGAAGTGGAGCTTTCAGCGGGTGATACTCGGACTCGCTCCCCCCATTCGGGCACTTGTCTGGGGCTTGTGTTTGGGGACTTGCCGCATGGAAGTCCAAATCCTGGAAGTGGAACTTTCAGCGGGTGATACTCGGACTCGCTCCCCCCATTCGGGCACTTGTCTGGGGCTTGTGTTTGGGGACTTGACCCAAGGAAGTCCAAATCCTGGAAGTGGAACTTTCAGCGGGTGGTACTCGGACTCGCTCCCCTCAGTCGAGCACCTGTCTGAGGCTTGTGTTTGGGGACTTGCCGCATGGAAGTCCAAATCCTGGAAGTGGAGCTTTCAGCGGGTGATCCTCGGACTCGCTCCCCCCATTCGGGCACTTGTCTGGGGCTTGTGTTTGGGGACTTGCCGCATGGAAGTCCAAATCCTGGAAGTGGAGCTTTCAGCGGGTGATGCTCGGACTCGCTCCCCTCAGTAAGGCACATGTCTGGGGCTTGTATTTGGGGACTTGCCGCATGGAAGTCCAAATCCTGGAAGTGGAGCTTTCAGCGGTGGATGCTCAGACTCGCTCCCCCCAGTCGGGCACTTGTCTGGGGCTTGTGTTTGGGGACTTGCCGCATGGAAGTCCAAATCCTGGAAGTGGAGCTTTCAGCGGGTGATACTCGGACTCGCTCCCCCCATTCGGGCACTTGTCTGGGGCTTGTGTTTGGGGACTTGCCCCATGGAAGTCCAAATCCTGGAAGTGGAGCTTCCAGCGGGTGGTACTCGGAATCGCTCCCCTCAATAAGGCACCTGTCTGGGGCTTGAGTTTGGGGACTTGCCGCATGGAAGTCCAAATCCTGGAAGTGGAACTTTCAGCGGGTGGAACTCGGACTCGCTCCCCTCAGTTGAGCACCTGTCTGAGGCTTGTGTTTGTGGGCTTTCCCGGTGGAAGTGTAATTCTTGGAAGTGGAGCTTTCAGCGGGTGATACTCGGACTCGCTCCCCCAATTCGGGCACTTGTCTGGGGCTTGTGTTTGGGGACTTGCCGCATGGAAGTCCAAATCCTGGAAGTGGAACTTTCAGCGGGTGGTACTCGGACTCGCTCCCCTCAGTCGAGCACCTGTCTGAGGCTTGTGTTTGGGGACTTGCCGCATGGAAGTCCAAATCCTGGAAGTGGAGCTTTCAGCGGGTGATACTCGGACTCGCTCCCCTCAGTAAGGCACCTGTCTGGGGCTTGTGTTTGGCGACTTGCCGCATGGAAGTCCAAATCCTGGAAGTGGAACTTTCAGCGGGTGGAACTCGGACTCGCTCCCCTCAGTTGAGCACCTGTCTGAGGCTTGTGTCTGTGGGCTTTCCCGGTGGAAGTCTAAATCCTGGAAGTGGAGCTTTCAGCGGGTGATACTCGGACTCGCTCCCCTCAGTCGAGCACCTGTCTGAGGCTTGTGTTTGGGGACTTGCCGCATGGAAGTCCAAATCCTGGAAGTGGAGCTTTCAGCGGGTGATACTCGGACTCGCTCCCCTCAGTAAGGCACCTGTCTGGGGCATGTGTTTGGCGACTTGCCGCATGGAAGTCCAAATCCTGGAAGTGGAACTTTCAGCGGGTGGAACTCGGACTCGCTCCCCTCAGTTGAGCACCTGTCTGAGGCTTGTGTCTGTGGGCTTTCCCGGTGGAAGTCTAAATCCTGGAAGTGGAGCTTTCAGCGGGTGATACTCGGACTCGCTCCCCCCATTCGGGCACTTGTCTGGGGCTTGTGTTTGGGGACTTGCCGCATGGAAGTCCAAATCCTGGAAGTGGAGCTTTCAGCGGGTGATTCTCGGACTCGCTCCCCTCAGTAAGGCACCTGTCTGGGGCTTGTGTTTGGGGACTTGCCGCATGGAAGTCCAAATCCTGGAAGTGGAACTTTCAGCGGGTGGAACTCGGACTCGCTCCCCTCAGTTGAGCACCTGTCTGAGGCTTGTGTTTGTGGGCTTTCCCGGTGGAAGTCTAAATCCTGGAAGTGGAGCTTTCAGCGGGTGATACTCGGACTCGCTCCCCCCATTCGGGCACTTGTCTGGGGCTTGTGTTTGGGGACTTGCCGCATGGAAGTCCAAATCCTGGAAGTGGAACTTTCAGCGGGTGATACTCGGACTCGCTCCCCCCATTCGGGCACTTGTCTGGGGCTTGTGTTTGGGGACTTGACCCAAGGAAGTCCAAATCCTGGAAGTGGAACTTTCAGCGGGTGGTACTCGGACTCGCTCCCCTCAGTCGAGCACCTGTCTGAGGCTTGTGTTTGGGGACTTGCCGCATGGAAGTCCAAATCCTGGAAGTTGAGCTTTCAGCGGGTGATAATCGGACTCGCTCCCCTCAGTAAGGCACCTGTCTGGGGCTTGTGTTTGGCGACTTGCTGCATGGAAGTCCAAATCCTGGAAGTGGAACTTTCAGCGGGTGGAACTCGGACTCGCTCCCCTCAGTTGAGCACCTGTCAGAGGCTTGTGTCTGTGGGCTTTCCCGGTGAAAGTCTAAATCCTGGAAGTGGAGTTTTCAGCGGGTGATACTCGGACTCGCTCCCCCCATTCGAGCACTTGCCTGGGGCTTGTGTTTGGGGACTTGCCGCATGGAAGTCCAAATCCTGGAAGTGGAGCTTTCAGCGGGTGATGCTCGGACTCGCTCCCCCCAGTCGGGCACTTGTCTGGGGCTTGTGTTTGGGGACTTGCCCCATGGAAGTCCAAATTCTGGAAGTGGAACTTTCAGCGGGTGGAACTCGGACTCGCTCCCCTCAGTTGAGCACCTGTCTGAGGCTTGTGTTTTGGGCTTTCCCGGTGGAAGTCTAAATCCAGGAAGTGGAGCTTTCAGCGGGTTATACTCGGACTCGCTCCCCCCATTCGGGCACTTGTCTGGGGCTTGTGTTTGGGGACTTGCCGCATGGAAGTCCAAATCCTGGAAGTGGAGCTTTCAGCGGGTGATGCTCGGACTCGCTCCCCTCAGTAAGGCACATGTCTGGGGCTTGTATTTGGGGACTTGCCGCATGGAAGTCCAAATCCTGGAAGTGGAAATTTCAGCGGTGGATGCTCAGACTCGCTCCCCCCATTCGGGCACTTGTCTGGGGCTTGTGTTTGGGGACTTGCCCCATGGAAGTCCAAATCCTGGAAGTGGAGCTTCCAGCGGGTGGTACTCGGAATCGCTCCCCTCAGTTGGGCACCTGTCTGGGGCTTGTGTTTGGGGACTTGCCGCATGGAAGTCCAAATCCTGGAAGTGGAACTTTCAGCGGGTGGAACTCGGACTCGCTCCCCTCAGTTGAGCACCTGTCTGAGGCTTGTGTTTGTGGGCTTTCCCGGTGGAAGTCTAAATCCTGGAAGTGGAGCTTTCAGCGGGTGATACTCGGACTCGCTCCCCCCATTCGGGCACTTGTCTGGGGCTTGTGTTTGGGGACTTGCCGCATGGAAGTCCAAATCCTGGAAGTGGAGCTTTCAGCGGGTGGTACTCGGACTCGCTCCCCTCAGTCGAGCACCTGTCTGAGGCTTGTGTTTGGGGACTTGCCGCATGGAAGTCCAAATCCTGGAAGTGGAGCTTTCAGCGGGTGATACTCGGACTCGCTCCCCTCAGTAAGGCACCTGTCTGGGGCTTGTGTTTGGCGACTTGCCGCATGGAAGTCCAAATCCTGGAAGTGGAACTTTCAGCGGGTGGAACTCGGACTCGCTCCCCTCAGTTGAGCACCTGTCTGAGGCTTGTGTCTGTGGGCTTTCCCGGTGGAAGTCTAAATCCTGGAAGTGGAGCTTTCAGCAGGTGATACTCGGACTCGCTCCCCTCAGTCGAGCACCTGTCTGAGGCTTGTGTTTGGGGACTTGCCGCATGGAAGTCCAAATCCTGGAAGTGGAGCTTTCAGCGGGTGATACTCGGACTCGCTCCCCTCAGTAAGGCACCTGTCTGGGGCATGTGTTTGGCGACTTGCCGCATGGAAGTCCAAATCCTGGAAGTGGAACTTTCAGCGGGTGGAACTCGGACTCGCTCCCCTCAGTTGAGCACCTGTCTGAGGCTTGTGTCTGTGGGCTTTCCCGGTGGAAGTCTAAATCCTGGAAGTGGAGCTTTCAGCGGGTGATACTCGGACTCGCTCCCCCCATTCGGGCACTTGTCTGGGGCTTGTGTTTGGGGACTTGCCGCATGGAAGTCCAAATCCTGGAAGTGGAGCTTTCAGCGGGTGATTCTCGGACTCGCTCCCCTCAGTAAGGCACCTGTCTGGGGCTTGTGTTTGGGGACTTGCCGCATGGAAGTCCAAATCCTGGAAGTGGAACTTTCAGCGGGTGGAACTCGGACTCGCTCCCCTCAGTTGAGCACCTGTCTGAGGCTTGTGTTTGTGGGCTTTCCCGGTGGAAGTCTAAATCCTGGAAGTGGAGCTTTCAGCGGGTGATACTCGGACTCGCTCCCCCCATTCGGGCACTTGTCTGGGGCTTGTGTTTGGGGACTTGCCGCATGGAAGTCCAAATCCTGGAAGTGGAACTTTCAGCGGGTGATACTCGGACTCGCTCCCCCCATTCGGGCACTTGTCTGGGGATTGTGTTTGGGGACTTGACCCAAGGAAGTCCAAATCCTGGAAGTGGAACTTTCAGCGGGTGGTACTCGGACTCGCTCCCCTCAGTCGAGCACCTGTCTGAGGCTTGTGTTTGGGGACTTGCCGCATGGAAGTCCAAATCCTGGAAGTTGAGCTTTCAGCGGGTGATAATCGGACTCGCTCCCCTCAGTAAGGCACCTGTCTGGGGCTTGTGTTTGGCGACTTGCCGCATGGAAGTCCAAATCCTGGAAGTGGAACTTTCAGCGGGTGGAACTCGGACTCGCTCCCCTCAGTTGAGCACCTGTCTGAGGCTTGTGTCTGTGGGCTTTCCCGGTGGAAGTCTAAATCCTGGAAGTGGAGCTTTCAGCGGGTGATACTCGGACTCGCTCCCCCCATTCGGGCACTTGTCTGGGGCTTGTGTTTGGGGACTTGCCCCATGGAAGTCCAAATCCTGGAAGTGGAACTTTCAGCGGGTGGTACTCGGACTCGCTCCCCTCAGTCGAGCACCTGTCTGAGGCTTGTGTTTGGGGACTTGCCGCATGGAAGTCCAAATCCTGGAAGTGGAGCTTTCAGCGGGTGAAGCTCGGACTCGCTCCCCTCAGTTGAGCACCTGTCTGAGGCTTGTGTTTGTGGGCTTTCCCGGTGGAAGTCTAAATCCTGGAAGTGGAGCTTTCAGCGGGTGATACTCGGACTCGCTCCCCCCATTCGGGCACTTGTCTGGGGCTTGTGTTTGGGGACTTGCCGCATGGAAGTCCAAATCCTGGAAGTGGAGCTTTCAGCGGGTGATCCTCGGACTCGCTCCCCCCATTCGGGCACTTGTCTGGGGCTTGTGTTTGGGGACTTGCCGCATGGAAGTCCAAATCCTGGAAGTGGAGCTTTCAGCGGGTGATGCTCGGACTCGCTCCCCTCAGTAAGGCACATGTCTGGGGCTTGTATTTGGGGACTTGCCGCATGGAAGTCCAAATCCTGGAAGTGGAGCTTTCAGCGGTGGATGCTCAGACTCGCTCCCCCCAGTCGGGCACTTGTCTGGGGCTTGTGTTTGGGGACTTGCCGCATGGAAGTCCAAATCCTGGAAGTGGAGCTTTCAGCGGGTGATACTCGGACTCGCTCCCCCCATTCGGGCACTTGTCTGGGGCTTGTGTTTGGGGACTTGCCCCATGGAAGTCCAAATCCTGGAAGTGGAGCTTCCAGCGGGTGGTACTCGGAATCGCTCCCCTCAATAAGGCACCTGTCTGGGGCTTGAGTTTGGGGACTTGCCGCATGGAAGTCCAAATCCTGGAAGTGGAACTTTCAGCGGGTGGAACTCGGACTCGCTCCCCTCAGTTGAGCACCTGTCTGAGGCTTGTGTTTGTGGGCTTTCCCGGTGGAAGTCTAATTCTTGGAAGTGGAGCTTTCAGCGGGTGATACTCGGACTCGCTCCCCCAATTCGGGCACTTGTCTGGGGCTTGTGTTTGGGGACTTGCCGCATGGAAGTCCAAATCCTGGAAGTGGAACTTTCAGCGGGTGGTACTCGGACTCGCTCCCCTCAGTCGAGCACCTGTCTGAGGCTTGTGTTTGGGGACTTGCCGCATGGAAGTCCAAATCCTGGAAGTGGAGCTTTCAGCGGGTGATACTCGGACTCGCTCCCCTCAGTAAGGCACCTGTCTGGGGCTTGTGTTTGGCGACTTGCCGCATGGAAGTCCAAATCCTGGAAGTGGAACTTTCAGCGGGTGGAACTCGGACTCGCTCCCCTCAGTTGAGCACCTGTCTGAGGCTTGTGTCTGTGGGCTTTCCCGGTGGAAGTCTAAATCCTGGAAGTGGAGCTTTCAGCGGGTGATACTCGGACTCGCTCCCCTCAGTCGAGCACCTGTCTGAGGCTTGTGTTTGGGGACTTGCCGCATGGAAGTCCAAATCCTGGAAGTGGAGCTTTCAGCGGGTGATACTCGGACTCGCTCCCCTCAGTAAGGCACCTGTCTGGGGCATGTGTTTGGCGACTTGCCGCATGGAAGTCCAAATCCTGGAAGTGGAACTTTCAGCGGGTGGAACTCGGACTCGCTCCCCTCAGTTGAGCACCTGTCTGAGGCTTGTGTCTGTGGGCTTTCCCGGTGGAAGTCTAAATCCTGGAAGTGGAGCTTTCAGCGGGTGATACTCGGACTCGCTCCCCCCATTCGGGCACTTGTCTGGGGCTTGTGTTTGGGGACTTGCCGCATGGAAGTCCAAATCCTGGAAGTGGAGCTTTCAGCGGGTGATTCTCGGACTCGCTCCCCTCAGTAAGGCACCTGTCTGGGGCTTGTGTTTGGGGACTTGCCGCATGGAAGTCCAAATCCTGGAAGTGGAACTTTCAGCGGGTGGAACTCGGACTCGCTCCCCTCAGTTGAGCACCTGTCTGAGGCTTGTGTTTGTGGGCTTTCCCGGTGGAAGTCTAAATCCTGGAAGTGGAGCTTTCAGCGGGTGATACTCGGACTCGCTCCCCCCATTCGGGCACTTGTCTGGGGCTTGTGTTTGGGGACTTGCCGCATGGAAGTCCAAATCCTGGAAGTGGAACTTTCAGCGGGTGATACTGGGACTCGCTCCCCCCATTCGGGCACTTGTCTGGGGCTTGTGTTTGGGGACTTGACCCAAGGAAGTCCAAATCCTGGAAGTGGAACTTTCAGCGGGTGGTACTCGGACTCGCTCCCCTCAGTCGAGCACCTGTCTGAGGCTTGTGTTTGGGGACTTGCCGCATGGAAGTCCAAATCCTGGAAGTTGAGCTTTCAGCGGGTGATAATCGGACTCGCTCCCCTCAGTAAGGCACCTGTCTGGGGCTTGTGTTTGGCGACTTGCTGCATGGAAGTCCAAATCCTGGAAGTGGAACTTTCAGCGGGTGGAACTCGGACTCGCTCCCCTCAGTTGAGCACCTGTCAGAGGCTTGTGTCTGTGGGCTTTCCCGGTGAAAGTCTAAATCCTGGAAGTGGAGTTTTCAGCGGGTGATACTCGGACTCGCTCCCCCCATTCGAGCACTTGCCTGGGGCTTGTGTTTGGGGACTTGCCGCATGGAAGTCCAAATCCTGGAAGTGGAGCTTTCAGCGGGTGATGCTCGGACTCGCTCCCCCCAGTCGGGCACTTGTCTGGGGCTTGTGTTTGGGGACTTGCCCCATGGAAGTCCAAATTCTGGAAGTGGAACTTTCAGCGGGTGGAACTCGGACTCGCTCCCCTCAGTTGAGCACCTGTCTGAGGCTTGTGTTTTGGGCTTTCCCGGTGGAAGTCTAAATCCAGGAAGTGGAGCTTTCAGCGGGTTATACTCGGACTCGCTCCCCCCATTCGGGCACTTGTCTGGGGCTTGTGTTTGGGGACTTGCCGCATGGAAGTCCAAATCCTGGAAGTGGAGCTTTCAGCGGGTGATGCTCGGACTCGCTCCCCTCAGTAAGGCACATGTCTGGGGCTTGTATTTGGGGACTTGCCGCATGGAAGTCCAAATCCTGGAAGTGGAAATTTCAGCGGTGGATGCTCAGACTCGCTCCCCCCATTCGGGCACTTCTCTGGGGCTTGTGTTTGGGGACTTGCCCCATGGAAGTCCAAATCCTGGAAGTGGAGCTTCCAGCGGGTGGTACTCGGAATCGCTCCCCTCAGTTGGGCACCTGTCTGGGGCTTGTGTTTGGGGACTTGCCGCATGGAAGTCCAAATCCTGGAAGTGGAACTTTCAGCGGGTGGAACTCGGACTCGCTCCCCTCAGTTGAGCACCTGTCTGAGGCTTGTGTTTGTGGGCTTTCCCGGTGGAAGTCTAAATCCTGGAAGTGGAGCTTTCAGCGGGTGATACTCGGACTCGCTCCCCCCATTCGGGCACTTGTCTGGGGCTTATGTTTGGGGACTTGCCGCATGGAAGTCCAAATCCTGGAAGTGGAGCTTTCAGCGGGTGACACTGGGACTTGCTCCCCTCAGTTGAGCACCTGTCTGAGGCTTGTGTTTGTGGGCTTTCCCGGTGGAAGTCTAAATCCTGGAAGTGGAGCTTTCAGCGGGTGATACTCGGACTCGCTCCCCCCATTCGGGCACTTGTCTGGGGCTTGTGTTTGGGGACTTGCCGCATGGAAGTCCAAATCCTGGAAGTGGAGCTTTCAGCGGGTGATACTCGGACTCGCTCCCCCCATTCGGGCACTTGTCTGGGGCTTGTGTTTGGGGACTTGCCCCATGGAAGTCCAAATCCTGGAAGTGGAACTTTCAGCGGGTGGTACTCGGACTCGCTCCCCTCAGTCGAGCACCTGTCTGAGGCTTGTGTTTGGGGACTTGCCGCATGGAAGTCCAAATCCTGGAAGTGGAGCTTTCAGCGGGTGAAGCTCGGACTCGCTCCCCTCAGTTGAGCACCTGTCTGAGGCTTGTGTTTGTGGGCTTTCCCGGTGGAAGTCTAAATCCTGGAAGTGGAGCTTTCAGCGGGTGATACTCGGACTCGCTCCCCCCATTCGGGCACTTGTCTGGGGCTTGTGTTTGGGGACTTGCCGCATGGAAGTCCAAATCCTGGAAGTGGAGCTTTCAGCGGGTGATCCTCGGACTCGCTCCCCCCATTCGGGCACTTGTCTGGGGCTTGTGTTTGGGGACTTGCCGCATGGAAGTCCAAATCCTGGAAGTGGAGCTTTCAGCGGGTGATGCTCGGACTCGCTCCCCTCAGTAAGGCACATGTCTGGGGCTTGTATTTGGGGACTTGCCGCATGGAAGTCCAAATCCTGGAAGTGGAGCTTTCAGCGGTGGATGCTCAGACTCGCTCCCCCCAGTCGGGCACTTGTCTGGGGCTTGTGTTTGGGGACTTGCCGCATGGAAGTCCAAATCCTGGAAGTGGAGCTTTCAGCGGGTGATACTCGGACTCGCTCCCCCCATTCGGGCACTTGTCTGGGGCTTGTGTTTGGGGACTTGCCCCATGGAAGTCCAAATCCTGGAAGTGGAGCTTCCAGCGGGTGGTACTCGGAATCGCTCCCCTCAATAAGGCACCTGTCTGGGGCTTGTGTTTGGGGACTTGCCGCATGGAAGTCCAAATCCTGGAAGTGGAACTTTCAGCGGGTGGAACTCGGACTCGCTCCCCTCAGTTGAGCACCTGTCTGAGGCTTGTGTTTGTGGGCTTTCCCGGTGGAAGTCTAAATCCTGGAAGTGGAGCTTTCAGCGGGTGATACTCGGACTCGCTCCCCCCATTCGGGCACTTGTCTGGGGCTTGTGTTTGGGGACTTGCCGCATGGAAGTCCAAATCCTGGAAGTGGAACTTTCAGCGGGTGATACTCGGACTCGCTCCCCCCATTCGGGCACTTGTCTGGGGCTTGTGTTTGGGGACTTGACCCAAGGAAGTCCAAATCCTGGAAGTGGAACTTTCAGCGGGTGGTACTCGGACTCGCTCCCCTCAGTCGAGCACCTGTCTGAGGCTTGTGTTTGGGGACTTGCCGCATGGAAGTCCAAATCCTGGAAGTGGAGCTTTCAGCGGGTGATCCTCGGACTCGCTCCCCCCATTCGGGCACTTGTCTGGGGCTTGTGTTTGGGGACTTGCCGCATGGAAGTCCAAATCCTGGAAGTGGAGCTTTCAGCGGGTGATGCTCGGACTCGCTCCCCTCAGTAAGGCACATGTCTGGGGCTTGTATTTGGGGACTTGCCGCATGGAAGTCCAAATCCTGGAAGTGGAGCTTTCAGCGGTGGATGCTCAGACTCGCTCCCCCCAGTCGGGCACTTGTCTGGGGCTTGTGTTTGGGGACTTGCCGCATGGAAGTCCAAATCCTGGAAGTGGAGCTTTCAGCGGGTGATACTCGGACTCGCTCCCCCCATTCGGGCACTTGTCTGGGGCTTGTGTTTGGGGACTTGCCCCATGGAAGTCCAAATCCTGGAAGTGGAGCTTCCAGCGGGTGGTACTCGGAATCGCTCCCCTCAATAAGGCACCTGTCTGGGGCTTGAGTTTGGGGACTTGCCGCATGGAAGTCCAAATCCTGGAAGTGGAACTTTCAGCGGGTGGAACTCGGACTCGCTCCCCTCAGTTGAGCACCTGTCTGAGGCTTGTGTTTGTGGGCTTTCCCGGTGGAAGTGTAATTCTTGGAAGTGGAGCTTTCAGCGGGTGATACTCGGACTCGCTCCCCCAATTCGGGCACTTGTCTGGGGCTTGTGTTTGGGGACTTGCCGCATGGAAGTCCAAATCCTGGAAGTGGAACTTTCAGCGGGTGGTACTCGGACTCGCTCCCCTCAGTCGAGCACCTGTCTGAGGCTTGTGTTTGGGGACTTGCCGCATGGAAGTCCAAATCCTGGAAGTGGAGCTTTCAGCGGGTGATACTCGGACTCGCTCCCCTCAGTAAGGCACCTGTCTGGGGCTTGTGTTTGGCGACTTGCCGCATGGAAGTCCAAATCCTGGAAGTGGAACTTTCAGCGGGTGGAACTCGGACTCGCTCCCCTCAGTTGAGCACCTGTCTGAGGCTTGTGTCTGTGGGCTTTCCCGGTGGAAGTCTAAATCCTGGAAGTGGAGCTTTCAGCGGGTGATACTCGGACTCGCTCCCCTCAGTCGAGCACCTGTCTGAGGCTTGTGTTTGGGGACTTGCCGCATGGAAGTCCAAATCCTGGAAGTGGAGCTTTCAGCGGGTGATACTCGGACTCGCTCCCCTCAGTAAGGCACCTGTCTGGGGCATGTGTTTGGCGACTTGCCGCATGGAAGTCCAAATCCTGGAAGTGGAACTTTCAGCGGGTGGAACTCGGACTCGCTCCCCTCAGTTGAGCACCTGTCTGAGGCTTGTGTCTGTGGGCTTTCCCGGTGGAAGTCTAAATCCTGGAAGTGGAGCTTTCAGCGGGTGATACTCGGACTCGCTCCCCCCATTCGGGCACTTGTCTGGGGCTTGTGTTTGGGGACTTGCCGCATGGAAGTCCAAATCCTGGAAGTGGAGCTTTCAGCGGGTGATTCTCGGACTCGCTCCCCTCAGTAAGGCACCTGTCTGGGGCTTGTGTTTGGGGACTTGCCGCATGGAAGTCCAAATCCTGGAAGTGGAACTTTCAGCGGGTGGAACTCGGACTCGCTCCCCTCAGTTGAGCACCTGTCTGAGGCTTGTGTTTGTGGGCTTTCCCGGTGGAAGTCTAAATCCTGGAAGTGGAGCTTTCAGCGGGTGATACTCGGACTCGCTCCCCCCATTCGGGCACTTGTCTGGGGCTTGTGTTTGGGGACTTGCCGCATGGAAGTCCAAATCCTGGAAGTGGAACTTTCAGCGGGTGATACTCGGACTCGCTCCCCCCATTCGGGCACTTGTCTGGGGCTTGTGTTTGGGGACTTGACCCAAGGAAGTCCAAATCCTGGAAGTGGAACTTTCAGCGGGTGGTACTCGGACTCGCTCCCCTCAGTCGAGCACCTGTCTGAGGCTTGTGTTTGGGGACTTGCCGCATGGAAGTCCAAATCCTGGAAGTTGAGCTTTCAGCGGGTGATAATCGGACTCGCTCCCCTCAGTAAGGCACCTGTCTGGGGCTTGTGTTTGGCGACTTGCTGCATGGAAGTCCAAATCCTGGAAGTGGAACTTTCAGCGGGTGGAACTCGGACTCGCTCCCCTCAGTTGAGCACCTGTCAGAGGCTTGTGTCTGTGGGCTTTCCCGGTGAAAGTCTAAATCCTGGAAGTGGAGTTTTCAGCGGGTGATACTCGGACTCGCTCCCCCCATTCGAGCACTTGCCTGGGGCTTGTGTTTGGGGACTTGCCGCATGGAAGTCCAAATCCTGGAAGTGGAGCTTTCAGCGGGTGATGCTCGGACTCGCTCCCCCCAGTCGGGCACTTGTCTGGGGCTTGTGTTTGGGGACTTGCCCCATGGAAGTCCAAATTCTGGAAGTGGAACTTTCAGCGGGTGGAACTCGGACTCGCTCCCCTCAGTTGAGCACCTGTCTGAGGCTTGTGTTTTGGGCTTTCCCGGTGGAAGTCTAAATCCAGGAAGTGGAGCTTTCAGCGGGTTATACTCGGACTCGCTCCCCCCATTCGGGCACTTGTCTGGGGCTTGTGTTTGGGGACTTGCCGCATGGAAGTCCAAATCCTGGAAGTGGAGCTTTCAGCGGGTGATGCTCGGACTCGCTCCCCTCAGTAAGGCACATGTCTGGGGCTTGTATTTGGGGACTTGCCGCATGGAAGTCCAAATCCTGGAAGTGGAAATTTCAGCGGTGGATGCTCAGACTCGCTCCCCCCATTCGGGCACTTGTCTGGGGCTTGTGTTTGGGGACTTGCCCCATGGAAGTCCAAATCCTGGAAGTGGAGCTTCCAGCGGGTGGTACTCGGAATCGCTCCCCTCAGTTGGGCACCTGTCTGGGGCTTGTGTTTGGGGACTTGCCGCATGGAAGTCCAAATCCTGGAAGTGGAACTTTCAGCGGGTGGAACTCGGACTCGCTCCCCTCAGTTGAGCACCTGTCTGAGGCTTGTGTTTGTGGGCTTTCCCGGTGGAAGTCTAAATCCTGGAAGTGGAGCTTTCAGCGGGTGATACTCGGACTCGCTCCCCCCATTCGGGCACTTGTCTGGGGCTTGTGTTTGGGGACTTGCCGCATGGAAGTCCAAATCCTGGAAGTGGAGCTTTCAGCGGGTGGTACTCGGACTCGCTCCCCTCAGTCGAGCACCTGTCTGAGGCTTGTGTTTGGGGACTTGCCGCATGGAAGTCCAAATCCTGGAAGTGGAGCTTTCAGCGGGTGATACTCGGACTCGCTCCCCTCAGTAAGGCACCTGTCTGGGGCTTGTGTTTGGCGACTTGCCGCATGGAAGTCCAAATCCTGGAAGTGGAACTTTCAGCGGGTGGAACTCGGACTCGCTCCCCTCAGTTGAGCACCTGTCTGAGGCTTGTGTCTGTGGGCTTTCCCGGTGGAAGTCTAAATCCTGGAAGTGGAGCTTTCAGCAGGTGATACTCGGACTCGCTCCCCTCAGTCGAGCACCTGTCTGAGGCTTGTGTTTGGGGACTTGCCGCATGGAAGTCCAAATCCTGGAAGTGGAGCTTTCAGCGGGTGATACTCGGACTCGCTCCCCTCAGTAAGGCACCTGTCTGGGGCATGTGTTTGGCGACTTGCCGCATGGAAGTCCAAATCCTGGAAGTGGAACTTTCAGCGGGTGGAACTCGGACTCGCTCCCCTCAGTTGAGCACCTGTCTGAGGCTTGTGTCTGTGGGCTTTCCCGGTGGAAGTCTAAATCCTGGAAGTGGAGCTTTCAGCGGGTGATACTCGGACTCGCTCCCCCCATTCGGGCACTTGTCTGGGGCTTGTGTTTGGGGACTTGCCGCATGGAAGTCCAAATCCTGGAAGTGGAGCTTTCAGCGGGTGATTCTCGGACTCGCTCCCCTCAGTAAGGCACCTGTCTGGGGCTTGTGTTTGGGGACTTGCCGCATGGAAGTCCAAATCCTGGAAGTGGAACTTTCAGCGGGTGGAACTCGGACTCGCTCCCCTCAGTTGAGCACCTGTCTGAGGCTTGTGTTTGTGGGCTTTCCCGGTGGAAGTCTAAATCCTGGAAGTGGAGCTTTCAGCGGGTGATACTCGGACTCGCTCCCCCCATTCGGGCACTTGTCTGGGGCTTGTGTTTGGGGACTTGCCGCATGGAAGTCCAAATCCTGGAAGTGGAACTTTCAGCGGGTGATACTGGGACTCGCTCCCCCCATTCGGGCACTTGTCTGGGGCTTGTGTTTGGGGACTTGACCCAAGGAAGTCCAAATCCTGGAAGTGGAACTTTCAGCGGGTGGTACTCGGACTCGCTCCCCTCAGTCGAGCACCTGTCTGAGGCTTGTGTTTGGGGACTTGCCGCATGGAAGTCCAAATCCTGGAAGTTGAGCTTTCAGCGGGTGATAATCGGACTCGCTCCCCTCAGTAAGGCACCTGTCTGGGGCTTGTGTTTGGCGACTTGCTGCATGGAAGTCCAAATCCTGGAAGTGGAACTTTCAGCGGGTGGAACTCGGACTCGCTCCCCTCAGTTGAGCACCTGTCAGAGGCTTGTGTCTGTGGGCTTTCCCGGTGAAAGTCTAAATCCTGGAAGTGGAGTTTTCAGCGGGTGATACTCGGACTCGCTCCCCCCATTCGAGCACTTGCCTGGGGCTTGTGTTTGGGGACTTGCCGCATGGAAGTCCAAATCCTGGAAGTGGAGCTTTCAGCGGGTGATGCTCGGACTCGCTCCCCCCAGTCGGGCACTTGTCTGGGGCTTGTGTTTGGGGACTTGCCCCATGGAAGTCCAAATTCTGGAAGTGGAACTTTCAGCGGGTGGAACTCGGACTCGCTCCCCTCAGTTGAGCACCTGTCTGAGGCTTGTGTTTTGGGCTTTCCCGGTGGAAGTCTAAATCCAGGAAGTGGAGCTTTCAGCGGGTTATACTCGGACTCGCTCCCCCCATTCGGGCACTTGTCTGGGGCTTGTGTTTGGGGACTTGCCGCATGGAAGTCCAAATCCTGGAAGTGGATCTTTCAGCGGGTGATGCTCGGACTCGCTCCCCTCAGTAAGGCACATGTCTGGGGCTTGTATTTGGGGACTTGCCGCATGGAAGTCCAAATCCTGGAAGTGGAAATTTCAGCGGTGGATGCTCAGACTCGCTCCCCCCATTCGGGCACTTCTCTGGGGCTTGTGTTTGGGGACTTGCCCCATGGAAGTCCAAATCCTGGAAGTGGAGCTTCCAGCGGGTGGTACTCGGAATCGCTCCCCTCAGTTGGGCACCTGTCTGGGGCTTGTGTTTGGGGACTTGCCGCATGGAAGTCCAAATCCTGGAAGTGGAACTTTCAGCGGGTGGAACTCGGACTCGCTCCCCTCAGTTGAGCACCTGTCTGAGGCTTGTGTTTGTGGGCTTTCCCGGTGGAAGTCTAAATCCTGGAAGTGGAGCTTTCAGCGGGTGATACTCGGACTCGCTCCCCCCATTCGGGCACTTGTCTGGGGCTTATGTTTGGGGACTTGCCGCATGGAAGTCCAAATCCTGGAAGTGAAGCTTTCAGCGGGTGACACTGGGACTTGCTCCCCTCAGTTGAGCACCTGTCTGAGGCTTGTGTTTGTGGGCTTTCCCGGTGGAAGTCTAAATCCTGGAAGTGGAGCTTTCAGCGGGTGATACTCGGACTCGCTCCCCCCATTCGGGCACTTGTCTGGGGCTTGTGTTTGGGGACTTGCCGCATGGAAGTCCAAATCCTGGAAGTGGAGCTTTCAGCGGGTGATACTCGGACTCGCTCCCCCCATTCGGGCACTTGTCTGGGGCTTGTGTTTGGGGACTTGCCCCATGGAAGTCCAAATCCTGGAAGTGGAACTTTCAGCGGGTGGTACTCGGACTCGCTCCCCTCAGTCGAGCACCTGTCTGAGGCTTGTGTTTGGGGACTTGCCGCATGGAAGTCCAAATCCTGGAAGTGGAGCTTTCAGCGGGTGAAGCTCGGACTCGCTCCCCTCAGTTGAGCACCTGTCTGAGGCTTGTGTTTGTGGGCTTTCCCGGTGGAAGTCTAAATCCTGGAAGTGGAGCTTTCAGCGGGTGATACTCGGACTCGCTCCCCCCATTCGGGCACTTGTCTGGGGCTTGTGTTTGGGGACTTGCCGCATGGAAGTCCAAATCCTGGAAGTGGAGCTTTCAGCGGGTGATCCTCGGACTCGCTCCCCCCATTCGGGCACTTGTCTGGGGCTTGTGTTTGGGGACTTGCCGCATGGAAGTCCAAATCCTGGAAGTGGAGCTTTCAGCGGGTGATGCTCGGACTCGCTCCCCTCAGTAAGGCACATGTCTGGGGCTTGTATTTGGGGACTTGCCGCATGGAAGTCCAAATCCTGGAAGTGGAGCTTTCAGCGGTGGATGCTCAGACTCGCTCCCCCCAGTCGGGCACTTGTCTGGGGCTTGTGTTTGGGGACTTGCCGCATGGAAGTCCAAATCCTGGAAGTGGAGCTTTCAGCGGGTGATACTCGGACTCGCTCCCCCCATTCGGGCACTTGTCTGGGGCTTGTGTTTGGGGACTTGCCCCATGGAAGTCCAAATCCTGGAAGTGGAGCTTCCAGCGGGTGGTACTCGGAATCGCTCCCCTCAATAAGGCACCTGTCTGGGGCTTGTGTTTGGGGACTTGCCGCATGGAAGTCCAAATCCTGGAAGTGGAACTTTCAGCGGGTGGAACTCGGACTCGCTCCCCTCAGTTGAGCACCTGTCTGAGGCTTGTGTTTGTGGGCTTTCCCGGTGGAAGTCTAAATCCTGGAAGTGGAGCTTTCAGCGGGTGATACTCGGACTCGCTCCCCCCATTCGGGCACTTGTCTGGGGCTTGTGTTTGGGGACTTGCCGCATGGAAGTCCAAATCCTGGAAGTGGAACTTTCAGCGGGTGATACTCGGACTCGCTCCCCCCATTCGGGCACTTGTCTGGGGCTTGTGTTTGGGGACTTGACCCAAGGAAGTCCAAATCCTGGAAGTGGAACTTTCAGCGGGTGGTACTCGGACTCGCTCCCCTCAGTCGAGCACCTGTCTGAGGCTTGTGTTTGGGGACTTGCCGCATGGAAGTCCAAATCCTGGAAGTGGAGCTTTCAGCGGGTGATCCTCGGACTCGCTCCCCCCATTCGGGCACTTGTCTGGGGCTTGTGTTTGGGGACTTGCCGCATGGAAGTCCAAATCCTGGAAGTGGAGCTTTCAGCGGGTGATGCTCGGACTCGCTCCCCTCAGTAAGGCACATGTCTGGGGCTTGTATTTGGGGACTTGCCGCATGGAAGTCCAAATCCTGGAAGTGGAGCTTTCAGCGGTGGATGCTCAGACTCGCTCCCCCCAGTCGGGCACTTGTCTGGGGCTTGTGTTTGGGGACTTGCCGCATGGAAGTCCAAATCCTGGAAGTGGAGCTTTCAGCGGGTGATACTCGGACTCGCTCCCCCCATTCGGGCACTTGTCTGGGGCTTGTGTTTGGGGACTTGCCCCATGGAAGTCCAAATCCTGGAAGTGGAGCTTCCAGCGGGTGGTACTCGGAATCGCTCCCCTCAATAAGGCACCTGTCTGGGGCTTGAGTTTGGGGACTTGCCGCATGGAAGTCCAAATCCTGGAAGTGGAACTTTCAGCGGGTGGAACTCGGACTCGCTCCCCTCAGTTGAGCACCTGTCTGAGGCTTGTGTTTGTGGGCTTTCCCGGTGGAAGTGTAATTCTTGGAAGTGGAGCTTTCAGCGGGTGATACTCGGACTCGCTCCCCCAATTCGGGCACTTGTCTGGGGCTTGTGTTTGGGGACTTGCCGCATGGAAGTCCAAATCCTGGAAGTGGAACTTTCAGCGGGTGGTACTCGGACTCGCTCCCCTCAGTCGAGCACCTGTCTGAGGCTTGTGTTTGGGGACTTGCCGCATGGAAGTCCAAATCCTGGAAGTGGAGCTTTCAGCGGGTGATACTCGGACTCGCTCCCCTCAGTAAGGCACCTGTCTGGGGCTTGTGTTTGGCGACTTGCCGCATGGAAGTCCAAATCCTGGAAGTGGAACTTTCAGCGGGTGGAACTCGGACTCGCTCCCCTCAGTTGAGCACCTGTCTGAGGCTTGTGTCTGTGGGCTTTCCCGGTGGAAGTCTAAATCCTGGAAGTGGAGCTTTCAGCGGGTGATACTCGGACTCGCTCCCCTCAGTCGAGCACCTGTCTGAGGCTTGTGTTTGGGGACTTGCCGCATGGAAGTCCAAATCCTGGAAGTGGAGCTTTCAGCGGGTGATACTCGGACTCGCTCCCCTCAGTAAGGCACCTGTCTGGGGCATGTGTTTGGCGACTTGCCGCATGGAAGTCCAAATCCTGGAAGTGGAACTTTCAGCGGGTGGAACTCGGACTCGCTCCCCTCAGTTGAGCACCTGTCTGAGGCTTGTGTCTGTGGGCTTTCCCGGTGGAAGTCTAAATCCTGGAAGTGGAGCTTTCAGCGGGTGATACTCGGACTCGCTCCCCCCATTCGGGCACTTGTCTGGGGCTTGTGTTTGGGGACTTGCCGCATGGAAGTCCAAATCCTGGAAGTGGAGCTTTCAGCGGGTGATTCTCGGACTCGCTCCCCTCAGTAAGGCACCTGTCTGGGGCTTGTGTTTGGGGACTTGCCGCATGGAAGTCCAAATCCTGGAAGTGGAACTTTCAGCGGGTGGAACTCGGACTCGCTCCCCTCAGTTGAGCACCTGTCTGAGGCTTGTGTTTGTGGGCTTTCCCGGTGGAAGTCTAAATCCTGGAAGTGGAGCTTTCAGCGGGTGATACTCGGACTCGCTCCCCCCATTCGGGCACTTGTCTGGGGCTTGTGTTTGGGGACTTGCCGCATGGAAGTCCAAATCCTGGAAGTGGAACTTTCAGCGGGTGATACTCGGACTCGCTCCCCCCATTCGGGCACTTGTCTGGGGCTTGTGTTTGGGGACTTGACCCAAGGAAGTCCAAATCCTGGAAGTGGAACTTTCAGCGGGTGGTACTCGGACTCGCTCCCCTCAGTCGAGCACCTGTCTGAGGCTTGTGTTTGGGGACTTGCCGCATGGAAGTCCAAATCCTGGAAGTTGAGCTTTCAGCGGGTGATAATCGGACTCGCTCCCCTCAGTAAGGCACCTGTCTGGGGCTTGTGTTTGGCGACTTGCTGCATGGAAGTCCAAATCCTGGAAGTGGAACTTTCAGCGGGTGGAACTCGGACTCGCTCCCCTCAGTTGAGCACCTGTCAGAGGCTTGTGTCTGTGGGCTTTCCCGGTGAAAGTCTAAATCCTGGAAGTGGAGTTTTCAGCGGGTGATACTCGGACTCGCTCCCCCCATTCGAGCACTTGCCTGGGGCTTGTGTTTGGGGACTTGCCGCATGGAAGTCCAAATCCTGGAAGTGGAGCTTTCAGCGGGTGATGCTCGGACTCGCTCCCCCCAGTCGGGCACTTGTCTGGGGCTTGTGTTTGGGGACTTGCCCCATGGAAGTCCAAATTCTGGAAGTGGAACTTTCAGCGGGTGGAACTCGGACTCGCTCCCCTCAGTTGAGCACCTGTCTGAGGCTTGTGTTTTGGGCTTTCCCGGTGGAAGTCTAAATCCAGGAAGTGGAGCTTTCAGCGGGTTATACTCGGACTCGCTCCCCCCATTCGGGCACTTGTCTGGGGCTTGTGTTTGGGGACTTGCCGCATGGAAGTCCAAATCCTGGAAGTGGAGCTTTCAGCGGGTGATGCTCGGACTCGCTCCCCTCAGTAAGGCACATGTCTGGGGCTTGTATTTGGGGACTTGCCGCATGGAAGTCCAAATCCTGGAAGTGGAAATTTCAGCGGTGGATGCTCAGACTCGCT
The DNA here is from genome assembly GCF_054856515.1 of Filicampus tigris. Taxonomy (NCBI): domain Eukaryota; kingdom Metazoa; phylum Chordata; class Actinopteri; order Syngnathiformes; family Syngnathidae; genus Filicampus; species Filicampus tigris. Next base: position 478,715 of record NW_028233406.1, on the reverse strand, counting down.
CCCCCCATTCGGGCACTTGTCTGGGGCTTGTGTTTGGGGACTTGCCCCATGGAAGTCCAAATCCTGGAAGTGGAGCTTCCAGCGGGTGGTACTCGGAATCGCTCCCCTCAGTTGGGCACCTGTCTGGGGCTTGTGTTTGGGGACTTGCCGCATGGAAGTCCAAATCCTGGAAGTGGAACTTTCAGCGGGTGGAACTCGGACTCGCTCCCCTCAGTTGAGCACCTGTCTGAGGCTTGTGTTTGTGGGCTTTCCCGGTGGAAGTCTAAATCCTGGAAGTGGAGCTTTCAGCGGGTGATACTCGGACTCGCTCCCCCCATTCGGGCACTTGTCTGGGGCTTATGTTTGGGGACTTGCCGCATGGAAGTCCAAATCCTGGAAGTGGAGCTTTCAGCGGGTGACACTGGGACTTGCTCCCCTCAGTTGAGCACCTGTCTGAGGCTTGTGTTTGTGGGCTTTCCCGGTGGAAGTCTAAATCCTGGAAGTAAAGCTTTCAGCGGGTGATACTCGGACTCGCTCCCCCCATTCGGGCACTTGTCTGGGGCTTGTGTTTGGGGACTTGCCGCATGGAAGTCCAAATCCTGGAAGTGGAGCTTTCAGCGGGTGATACTCGGACTCGCTCCCCCCATTCGGGCACTTGTCTGGGGCTTGTGTTTGGGGACTTGCCCCATGGAAGTCCAAATCCTGGAAGTGGAACTTTCAGCGGGTGGTACTCGGACTCGCTCCCCTCAGTCGAGCACCTGTCTGAGGCTTGTGTTTGGGGACTTGCCGCATGGAAGTCCAAATCCTGGAAGTGGAGCTTTCAGCGGGTGAAGCTCGGACTCGCTCCCCTCAGTTGAGCACCTGTCTGAGGCTTGTGTTTGTGGGCTTTCCCGGTGGAAGTCTAAATCCTGGAAGTGGAGCTTTCAGCGGGTGATACTCGGACTCGCTCCCCCCATTCGGGCACTTGTCTGGGGCTTGTGTTTGGGGACTTGCCGCATGGAAGTCCAAATCCTGGAAGTGGAGCTTTCAGCGGGTGATCCTCGGACTCGCTCCCCCCATTCGGGCACTTGTCTGGGGCTTGTGTTTGGGGACTTGCCGCATGGAAGTCCAAATCCTGGAAGTGGAGCTTTCAGCGGGTGATGCTCGGACTCGCTCCCCTCAGTAAGGCACATGTCTGGGGCTTGTATTTGGGGACTTGCCGCATGGAAGTCCAAATCCTGGAAGTGGAGCTTTCAGCGGTGGATGCTCAGACTCGCTCCCCCCAGTCGGGCACTTGTCTGGGGCTTGTGTTTGGGGACTTGCCGCATGGAAGTCCAAATCCTGGAAGTGGAGCTTTCAGCGGGTGATACTCGGACTCGCTCCCCCCATTCGGGCACTTGTCTGGGGCTTGTGTTTGGGGACTTGCCCCATGGAAGTCCAAATCCTGGAAGTGGAGCTTCCAGCGGGTGGTACTCGGAATCGCTCCCCTCAATAAGGCACCTGTCTGGGGCTTGTGTTTGGGGACTTGCCGCATGGAAGTCCAAATCCTGGAAGTGGAACTTTCAGCGGGTGGAACTCGGACTCGCTCCCCTCAGTTGAGCACCTGTCTGAGGCTTGTGTTTGTGGGCTTTCCCGGTGGAAGTCTAAATCCTGGAAGTGGAGCTTTCAGCGGGTGATACTCGGACTCGCTCCCCCCATTCGGGCACTTGTCTGGGGCTTGTGTTTGGGGACTTGCCGCATGGAAGTCCAAATCCTGGAAGTGGAACTTTCAGCGGGTGATACTCGGACTCGCTCCCCCCATTCGGGCACTTGTCTGGGGCTTGTGTTTGGGGACTTGACCCAAGGAAGTCCAAATCCTGGAAGTGGAACTTTCAGCGGGTGGTACTCGGACTCGCTCCCCTCAGTCGAGCACCTGTCTGAGGCTTGTGTTTGGGGACTTGCCGCATGGAAGTCCAAATCCTGGAAGTGGAGCTTTCAGCGGGTGATCCTCGGACTCGCTCCCCCCATTCGGGCACTTGTCTGGGGCTTGTGTTTGGGGACTTGCCGCATGGAAGTCCAAATCCTGGAAGTGGAGCTTTCAGCGGGTGGAACTCGGACTCGCTCCCCTCAGTTGAGCACCTGTCTGAGGCTTGTGTTTGTGGGCTTTCCCGGTGGAAGTCTAAATCCTGGAAGTGGAGCTTTCAGCGGGTGATACTCGGACTCGCTCCCCCCATTCGGGCACTTGTCTGGGGCTTGTGTTTGGGGACTTGACCCAAGGAAGTCCAAATCCTGGAAGTGGAACTTTCAGCGGGTGGAACTCGGACTCGCTCCCCTCAGTTGAGCACCTGTCTGAGGCTTGTGTTTGGGGACTTGCCGCATGGAAGTCCAAATCCTGGAAGTGGAACTTTCAGCGGGTGGTACTCGGACTCGCTCCCCTCAGTCGAGCACCTGTCTGAGGCTTGTGTTTGGGGACTTGCCGCATGGAAGTCCAAATCCTGGAAGTGGAGCTTTCAGCGGGTGATACTCGGACTCGCTCCCCTCAGTAAGGCACCTGTCTGGGGCTTGTGTTTGGGGACTTGCCGCATGGAAGTCCAAATCCTGGAAGTGGAACTTTCAGCTGGTGGAACTCGGACTCGCTCCCCTCAATTGAGCACCTGTCTGAGGCTTGTGTTTGTGGGCTTTCCGGTGGAAGTCTAAATCCTGGAAGTGGAGCTTTCAGCGGGTGATACTCGGACTCGCTCCCCCAATTCGGGCACTTGTCTGGGGCTTGTGTTTGGGGACTTGCCGCATGGAAGTCCAAATCCTGGAAGTGGAACTTTCAGCGGGTGGTACTCGGACTCGCTCCCCTCAGTCGAGCACCTGTCTGAGGCTTGTGTTTGGGGACTTGCCGCATGGAAGTCCAAATCCTGGAAGTGGAGCTTTCAGCGGGTGATACTCTGACTCGCTCCCCTCAGTAAGGCACCTGTCTGGGGCTTGTGTTTGGCGACTTGCCGCATGGAAGTCCAAATCCTGGAAGTGGAACTTTCAGCGGGTGGAACTCTGACTCGCTCCCCTCAGTTGAGCACCTGTCTGAGGCTTGTGTCTGTGGGCTTTCCCGTTGGAAGTCTAAATCCTGGAAGTGGAGCTTTCAGCGGGTGATACTCGGACTCGCTCCCCCTATTCGGGCACTTGTCTGGGGCTTGTGTTTGGGGACTTGCCGCATGGAAGTCCAAATCCTGGAAGTGGAGCTTTCAGCGGGTGATTCTCGGACTCGCTCCCCTCAGTAAGGCACCTGTCTGGGGCTTGTGTTTGGGGACTTGCCGCATGGAAGTCCAAATCCTGGAAGTGGAACTTTCAGCGGGTGGAACTCGGACTCGCTCCCCTCAGTTGAGCACCTGTCTGAGGCTTGTGTTTGTGGGCTTTCCCGGTGGAAGTCTAAATCCTGGAAGTGGAGCTTTCAGCGGGTGATACTCGGACTCGCTCCCCCCATTCGGGCACTTGTCTGGGGCTTGTGTTTGGGGACTTGCCGCATGGAAGTCCAAATCTTGGAAGTGGAGCTTTCAGCGGGTGATACTCGGACTCGCTCCCCCCATTCGGGCACTTGTCTGGGGCTTGTGTTTGGGGACTTGACCCAAGGAAGTTCAAATCCTGGAAGTGGAACTTTCAGCGGGTGGTACTCGGACTCGCTCCCCTCAGTCGAGCACCTGTCTGAGGCTTGTGTTTGGGGACTTGCCGCATGGAAGTCCAAATCCTGGAAGTGGAGCTTTCAGCGGGTGATAATCGGACTCGCTCCCCTCAGTAAGGCACCTGTCTGGGGCTTGTGTTTGGCGACTTGCTGCATGGAAGTCCAAATCCTGGAAGTGGAACTTTCAGCGGGTGGAACTCGGACTCGCTCCCCTCAGTTGAGCACCTGTCTGAGGCTTGTGTCTGTGGGCTTTCCCGGTGAAAGTCTAAATCCTGGAAGTGGAGTTTTCAGCGGGTGATACTCGGACTCGCTCCCCCCATTCGGGCACTTGCCTGGGGCTTGTGTTTGGGGACTTGCCGCATGGAAGTCCAAATCCTGGAAGTGGAGCTTTCAGCGGGTGATGCTCGGACTCGCTCCCCCCAGTCGGGCACTTGTCTGGGGCTTGTGTTTGGGGACTTGCCCCATGGAAGTCCAAATTCTGGAAGTGGAATTTTCAGCGGGTGGAACTCGGACTCGCTCCCCTCAGTTGAGCACCTGTCTGAGGCTTGTGTTTTGGGCTTTCCCGGTGGAAGTCTAAATCCAGGAAGTGGAGCTTTCAGCGGGTTATACTCGGACTCGCTCCCCCCATTCGGGCACTTGTCTGGGGCTTGTGTTTGGGGACTTGCCGCATGGAAGTCCAAATCCTGGAAGTGGAGCTTTCAGCGGGTGATGCTCGGACTCGCTCCCCTCAGTAAGGCACATGTCTGGGGCTTGTATTTGGGGACTTGCCGCATGGAAGTCCAAATCCTGGAAGTGGAAATTTCAGCGGTGGATGCTCAGACTCGCTCCCCCCATTCGGGCACTTGTCTGGGGCTTGTGTTTGGGGACTTGCCCCATGGAAGTCCAAATCCTGGAAGTGGAGCTTCCAGCGGGTGGTACTCGGAATCGCTCCCCTCAGTTGGGCACCTGTCTGGGGCTTGTGTTTGGGGACTTGCCGCATGGAAGTCCAAATCCTGGAAGTGGAACTTTCAGCGGGTGGAACTCGGACTCGCTCCCCTCAGTTGAGCACCTGTCTGAGGCTTGTGTTTGTGGGCTTTCCCGGTGGAAGTCTAAATCCTGGAAGTGGAGCTTTCAGCGGGTGATACTCGGACTCGCTCCCCCCATTCGGGCACTTGTCTGGGGCTTATGTTTGGGGACTTGCCGCATGGAAGTCCAAATCCTGGAAGTGGAGCTTTCAGCGGGTGACACTGGGACTCGCTCCCCTCAGTTGAGCACCTGTCTGAGGCTTGTGTTTGTGGGCTTTCCCGGTGGAAGTCTAAATCCTGGAAGTGGAGCTTTCAGCGGGTGATACTCGGACTCGCTCCCCCCATTCGGGCACTTGTCTGGGGCTTGTGTTTGGGGACTTGCCGCATGGAAGTCCAAATCCTGGAAGTGGAGCTTTCAGCGGGTGATACTCGGACTCGCTCCCCCCATTCGGGCACTTGTCTGGGGCTTGTGTTTGGGGACTTGCCCCATGGAAGTCCAAATCCTGGAAGTGGAACTTTCAGCGGGTGGTACTCGGACTCGCTCCCCTCAGTCGAGCACCTGTCTGAGGCTTGTGTTTGGGGACTTGCCGCATGGAAGTCCAAATCCTGGAAGTGGAGCTTTCAGCGGGTGAAGCTCGGACTCGCTCCCCTCAGTTGAGCACCTGTCTGAGGCTTGTGTTTGTGGGCTTTCCCGGTGGAAGTCTAAATCCTGGAAGTGGAGCCACCTGTCTGGGGCTTGTGTTTGGCGACTTGCCGCATGGAAGTCCAAATCCTGGAAGTGGAACTTTCAGCGGGTGGAACTCGGACTCGCTCCCCTCAGTTGAGCACCTGTCTGAGGCTTGTGTCTGTGGGCTTTCCCGGTGGAAGTCTAAATCCTGGAAGTGGAGCTTTCAGCGGGTGATACTCGGACTCGCTCCCCCCATTCGGGCACTTGTCTGGGGCTTGTGTTTGGGGACTTGCCGCATGGAAGTCCAAATCCTGGAAGTGGAGCTTTCAGCGGGTGATACTCGGACTCGCTCCCCTCAGTAAGGCACCTGTCTGGGGCTTGTGTTTGGGGACTTGCCGCATGGAAGTCCAAATCCTGGAAGTGGAACTTTCAGCGGGTGGAACTCGGACTCGCTCCCCTCAGTTGAGCACCTGTCTGAGGCTTGTGTTTGTGGGCTTTCCCGGTGGAAGTCTAAATCCTGGAAGTGGAGCTTTCAGCGGGTGATACTCGGACTCGCTCCCCCCATTCGGGCACTTGTCTGGGGCTTGTGTTTGGGGACTTGCCGCATGGAAGTCCAAATCCTGGAAGTGGAGCTTTCAGCGGGTGATCCTCGGACTCGCTCCCCCCATTCGGGCACTTGTCTGGGGCTTGTGTTTGGGGACTTGCCGCATGGAAGTCCAAATCCTGGAAGTGGAGCTTTCAGCGGGTGATGCTCGGACTCGCTCCCCTCAGTAAGGCACATGTCTGGGGCTTGTATTTGGGGACTTGCCGCATGGAAGTCCAAATCCTGGAAGTGGAGCTTTCAGCGGTGGATGCTCAGACTCGCTCCCCCCAGTCGGGCACTTGTCTGGGGCTTGTGTTTGGGGACTTGCCGCATGGAAGTCCAAATCCTGGAAGTGGAGCTTTCAGCGGGTGATACTCGGACTCGCTCCCCCCATTCGGGCACTTGTCTGGGGCTTGTGTTTGGGGACTTGCCCCATGGAAGTCCAAATCCTGGAAGTGGAGCTTCCAGCGGGTGGTACTCGGAATCGCTACCCTCAGTTGGGCACCTGTCTGGGGCTTGTGTTTGGGGACTTGCCGCATGGAAGTCCAAATCCTGGAAGTGGAACTTTCAGCGGGTGGTACTCGGACTCGCTCCCCTCAGTCGAGCACCTGTCTGAGGCTTGTGTTTGGGGACTTGCCGCATGGAAGTCCAAATCCTGGAAGTGGAGCTTTCAGCGGGTGATACTCGGACTCGCTCCCCTCAGTAAGGCACCTGTCTGGGGCTTGTGTTTGGGGACTTGCCGCATGGAAGTCCAAATCCTGGAAGTGGAACTTTCAGCGGGTGGAACTCGGACTCGCTCCCCTCAGTTGAGCACCTGTCTGAGGCTTGTGTTTGTGGGCTTTCCCGGTGGAAGTCTAATTCTTGGAAGTGGAGCTTTCAGCGGGTGATACTCGGACTCGCTCCCCCAATTCGGGCACTTGTCTGGGGCTTGTGTTTGGGGACTTGCCGCATGGAAGTCCAAATCCTGGAAGTGGAACTTTCAGCGGGTGGTACTCGGACTCGCTCCCCTCAGTCGAGCACCTGTCTGAGGCTTGTGTTTGGGGACTTGCCGCATGGAAGTCCAAATCCTGGAAGTGGAGCTTTCAGCGGGTGATACTCGGACTCGCTCCCCTCAGTAAGGCACCTGTCTGGGGCTTGTGTTTGGCGACTTGCCGCATGGAAGTCCAAATCCTGGAAGTGGAACTTTCAGCGGGTGGAACTCGGACTCGCTCCCCTCAGTTGAGCACCTGTCTGAGGCTTGTGTCTGTGGGCTTTCCCGGTGGAAGTCTAAATCCTGGAAGTGGAGCTTTCAGCGGGTGATACTCGGACTCGCTCCCCTCAGTCGAGCACCTGTCTGAGGCTTGTGTTTGGGGACTTGCCGCATGGAAGTCCAAATCCTGGAAGTGGAGCTTTCAGCGGGTGATACTCGGACTCGCTCCCCTCAGTAAGGCACCTGTCTGGGGCTTGTGTTTGGCGACTTGCCGCATGGAAGTCCAAATCCTGGAAGTGGAACTTTCAGCGGGTGGAACTCGGACTCGCTCCCCTCAGTTGAGCACCTGTCTGAGGCTTGTGTCTGTGGGCTTTCCCGGTGGAAGTCTAAATCCTGGAAGTGGAGCTTTCAGCGGGTGATACTCGGACTCGCTCCCCCCATTCGGGCACTTGTCTGGGGCTTGTGTTTGGGGACTTGCCGCATGGAAGTCCAAATCCTGGAAGTGGAGCTTTCAGCGGGTGATTCTCGGACTCGCTCCCCTCAGTAAGGCACCTGTCTGGGGCTTGTGTTTGGGGACTTGCCGCATGGAAGTCCAAATCCTGGAAGTGGAACTTTCAGCGGGTGGAACTCGGACTCGCTCCCCTCAGTTGAGCACCTGTCTGAGGCTTGTGTTTGTGGGCTTTCCCGGTGGAAGTCTAAATCCTGGAAGTGGAGCTTTCAGCGGGTGATACTCGGACTCGCTCCCCCCATTCGGGCACTTGTCTGGGGCTTGTGTTTGGGGACTTGCCGCATGGAAGTCCAAATCCTGGAAGTGGAGCTTTCAGCGGGTGATACTCGGACTCGCTCCCCCCATTCGGGCACTTGTCTGGGGCTTGTGTTTGGGGACTTGACCCAAGGAAGTCCAAATCCTGGAAGTGGAACTTTCAGCGGGTGGTACTCGGACTCGCTCCCCTCAGTCGAGCACCTGTCTGAGGCTTGTGTTTGGGGACTTGCCGCATGGAAGTCCAAATCCTGGAAGTTGAGCTTTCAGCGGGTGATAATCGGACTCGCTCCCCTCAGTAAGGCACCTGTCTGGGGCTTGTGTTTGGCGACTTGCTGCATGGAAGTCCAAATCCTGGAAGTGGAACTTTCAGCGGGTGGAACTCGGACTCGCTCCCCTCAGTTGAGCACCTGTCAGAGGCTTGTGTCTGTGGGCTTTCCCGGTGAAAGTCTAAATCCTGGAAGTGGAGCTTTCAGCGGGTGATACTCGGACTCGCTCCCCCCATTCGGGCACTTGCCTGGGGCTTGTGTTTGGGGACTTGCCGCATGGAAGTCCAAATCCTGGAAGTGGAGCTTTCAGCGGGTGATGCTCGGACTCGCTCCCCCCAGTCGGGCACTTGTCTGGGGCTTGTGTTTGGGGACTTGCCCCATGGAAGTCCAAATTCTGGAAGTGGAACTTTCAGCGGGTGGAACTCGGACTCGCTCCCCTCAGTTGAGCACCTGTCTGAGGCTTGTGTTTTGGGCTTTCCCGGTGGAAGTCTAAATCCAGGAAGTGGAGCTTTCAGCGGGTTATACTCGGACTCGCTCCCCCCATTCGGGCACTTGTCTGGGGCTTGTGTTTGGGGACTTGCCGCATGGAAGTCCAAATCCTGGAAGTGGAGCTTTCAGCGGGTGATGCTCGGACTCGCTCCCCTCAGTAAGGCACATGTCTGGGGCTTGTATTTGGGGACTTGCCGCATGGAAGTCCAAATCCTGGAAGTGGAGCTTTCAGCGGTGGATGCTCAGACTCGCTCCCCCCATTCGGGCACTTTTCTGGGGCTTGTGTTTGGGGACTTGCCCCATGGAAGTCCAAATCCTGGAAGTGGAGCTTCCAGCGGGTGGTACTCGGAATCGCTACCCTCAGTTGGGCACCTGTCTGGGGCTTGTGTTTGGGGACTTGCCGCATGGAAGTCCAAATCCTGGAAGTGGAACTTTCAGCGGGTGGAACTCGGACTCGCTCCCCTCAGTTGAGCACCTGTCTGAGGCTTGTGTTTGTGGGCTTTCCCGGTGGAAGTCTAAATCCTGGAAGTGGAGCTTTCAGCGGGTGATACTCGGACTCGCTCCCCCCATTCGGGCACTTGTCTGGGGCTTATGTTTGGGGACTTGCCGCATGGAAGTCCAAATCCTGGATGTGGAGCTTTCAGCGGGTGACACTGGGACTCGCTCCCCTCAGTTGAGCACCTGTCTGAGGCTTGTGTTTGTGGGCTTTCCCGGTGGAAGTCCAAATTCTGGAAGTGGAACTTTCAGCGGGTGGAACTCGGACTCGCTCCCCTCAGTTGAGCACCTGTCTGAGGCTTGTGTTTTGGGCTTTCCCGGTGGAAGTCTAAATCCAGGAAGTGGAGCTTTCAGCGGGTTATACTCGGACTCGCTCCCCCCATTCGGGCACTTGTCTGGGGCTTGTGTTTGGGGACTTGCCGCATGGAAGTCCAAATCCTGGAAGTGGAGCTTTCAGCGGGTGATGCTCGGACTCGCTCCCCTCAGTAAGGCACATGTCTGGGGCTTGTATTTGGGGACTTGCCGCATGGAAGTCCAAATCCTGGAAGTGGAGCTTTCAGCGGTGGATGCTCAGACTCGCTCCCCCCATTCGGGCACTTGACTGGGGCTTGTGTTTGGGGACTTGCCCCATGGAAGTCCAAATCCTGGAAGTGGAGCTTCCAGCGGGTGGTACTCGGAATCGCTACCCTCAGTTGGGCACCTGTCTGGGGCTTGTGTTTGGGGACTTGCCGCATGGAAGTCCAAATCCTGGAAGTGGAACTTTCAGCGGGTGGAACTCGGACTCGCTCCCCTCAGTTGAGCACCTGTCTGAGGCTTGTGTTTGTGGGCTTTCCCGGTGGAAGTCTAAATCCTGGAAGTGGAGCTTTCAGCGGGTGATACTCGGACTCGCTCCCCCCATTCGGGCACTTGTCTGGGGCTTATGTTTGGGGACTTGCCGCATGGAAGTCCAAATCCTGGAAGTGGAGCTTTCAGCGGGTGACACTGGGACTCGCTCCCCTCAGTTGAGCACCTGTCTGGGGCTTGTGTTTGGGGACTTGCCGCATGGAAGTCCAAATCCTGGAAGTGGAACTTTCAGCGGGTGGAACTCGGACTCGCTCCCCTCAGTTGAGCACCTGTCTGAGGCTTGTGTTTGTGGGCTTTCCCGGTGGAAGTCTAAATCCTGGAAGTGGAGCTTTCAGCGGGTGATACTCGGACTCGCTCCCCCCATTCGGGCACTTGTCTGGGGCTTATGTTTGGGGACTTGCCGCATGGAAGTCCAAATCCTGGAAGTGGAGCTTTCAGCGGGTGACACTGGGACTCGCTCCCCTCAGTTGAACACCTGTCTGAGGCTTGTGTTTGTGGGCTTTCCCGGTGGAAGTCCAAATCCTGGAAGTGGAGCTTTCAGCGGGTGATACTCGGACTCGCTCCCCTCAGTAAGGCACCTGTCTGGGGCTTGTGTTTGGGGACTTGCCGCATGGAAGTCCAAATCCTGGAAGTGGAACTTTCAGCGGGTGGAACTCGGACTCGCTCCCCTCAGTTGAGCACCTGTCTGAGGCTTGTGTTTGTGGGCTTTCCCGGTGGAAGTCTAAATCCTGGAAGTGGAGCTTTCAGCGGGTGATACTCGGACTCGCTCCCCCCATTCGGGCACATGTCTGGGGCTTGTATTTGGGGACTTGCCGCATGGAAGTCCAAATCCTGGACGTGGAGCTTTCAGCGGGTGATGCTCGGACTCGCTCCCCCCATTCGGGCACTTGTCTGGGGCTTGTGTTTGGGGACTTGCTGCATGGAAGTCCAAATCCTGGAAGTGGAACTTTCAGCGGGTGGTACTCGGACTCGCTCCCCTCAGTCGAGCACCTGTCTGAGTCTTGTGTTTGGGGACTTACCCCATGGAAGTCCAAATCCTGGAAGTGGAACTTCCAGCGGGTGATACTCGGACTCGCTCGCCTCAGTCGGGCACCTGTCTTGGGCTTGTGTTTGGGGACTTGCCCCATGGAAGTCCAAATCCTGGAAGTGGAACTTTCAGCGGGTTGTACTCAGACTCGCTCCCCTCAGTTGAGCACCTGTCTGAGGCTTGTGTTTGTGGGCTTGCCTGGTGGAAGTCTTAATCCTGGAAGTGGAGCTTTCAGCGGGTTATGCTCGGACTCGCTCCCCCCACTCGGGCACTTGTCTGGGGCTTGTGTTTGGGGACTTGCCCCATGGAAGTCCAAATCCTGGAAGTGGAACTTCCAGCGGGTGGTACTCGGAATCGCTCCCCCCATTCGGGCACTTGTCTGGGGCTTGTGTTTGGGGACTTGCCGCATGGAAGTCCAAATCCTGGAAGTGGAGCTTTCAGCGGGTGATACTCGGACTCGCTCCCCTCAGTAAGGCACCTGTCTGGGGCTTGTGTTTGGGGACTTGCCGCATGGAAGTCCAAATCCTGGAAGTGGAACTTTCAGCGGGTGGAACTCGGACTCGCTCCCCTCAGTTGAGCACCTGTCTGAGGCTTGTGTTTGTGGGCTTTCCCGGTGGAAGTCTAAATCCTGGAAGTGGAGCTTTCAGCGGGTGATACTCGGACTCGCTCCCCCCATTCGGGCACTTGTCTGGGGCTTGTGTTTGGGGACTTGACCCAAGGAAGTCCAAATCCTGGAAGTGGAACTTTCAGCGGGTGGAACTCGGACTCGCTCCCCTCAGTAAGGCACCTGTCTGGGGCTTGTGTTTGGGGACTTGCCGCATGGAAGTCCAAATCCTGGAAGTGGAACTTTCAGCTGGTGGAACTCGGACTCGCTCCCCTCAGTTGAGCACCTGTCTGAGGCTTGTTTTTGTGGGCTTTCCGGTGGAAGTCTAAATCCTGGAAGTGGAGCTTTCAGCGGGTGATACTCGGACTCGCTCCCCCAATTCGGGCACTTGTCTGGGGCTTGTGTTTGGGGACTTGCCGCATGGAAGTCCAAATCCTGGAAGTGGAACTTTCAGCGGGTGGTACTCGGACTCGCTCCCCTCAGTCGAGCACCTGTCTGAGGCTTGTGTTTGGGGACTTGCCGCATGGAAGTCCAAATCCTGGAAGTGGAGCTTTCAGCGGGTGATACTCTGACTCGCTCCCCTCAGTAAGGCACCTGTCTGGGGCTTGTGTTTGGCGACTTGCCGCATGGAAGTCCAAATCCTGGAAGTGGAACTTTCAGCGGGTGGAACTCTGACTCGCTCCCCTCAGTTGAGCACCTGTCTGAGGCTTGTGTCTGTGGGCTTTCCCGTTGGAAGTCTAAATCCTGGAAGTGGAGCTTTCAGCGGGTGATACTCGGACTCGCTCCCCCTATTCGGGCACTTGTCTGGGGCTTGTGTTTGGGGACTTGCCGCATGGAAGTCCAAATCCTGGAAGTGGAGCTTTCAGCGGGTGATTCTCGGACTCGCTCCCCTCAGTAAGGCACCTGTCTGGGGCTTGTGTTTGGGGACTTGCCGCATGGAAGTCCAAATCCTGGAAGTGGAACTTTCAGCGGGTGGAACTCGGACTCGCTCCCCTCAGTTGAGCACCTGTCTGAGGCTTGTGTTTGTGGGCTTTCCCGGTGGAAGTCTAAATCCTGGAAGTGGAGCTTTCAGCGGGTGATACTCGGACTCGCTCCCCCCATTCGGGCACTTGTCTGGGGCTTGTGTTTGGGGACTTGCCGCATGGAAGTCCAAATCCTGGAAGTGGACCTTTCAGCGGGTGATACTCGGACTCGCTCCCCCCATTCGGGCACTTGTCTGGGGCTTGTGTTTGGGGACTTGACCCAAGGAAGTTCAAATCCTGGAAGTGGAACTTTCAGCGGGTGGTACTCGGACTCGCTCCCCTCAGTCGAGCACCTGTCTGAGGCTTGTGTTTGGGGACTTGCCGCATGGAAGTCCAAATCCTGGAAGTGGAGCTTTCAGCGGGTGATAATCGGACTCGCTCCCCTCAGTAAGGCACCTGTCTGGGGCTTGTGTTTGGCGACTTGCTGCATGGAAGTCCAAATCCTGGAAGTGGAACTTTCAGCGGGTGGAACTCGGACTCGCTCCCCTCAGTTGAGCACCTGTCTGAGGCTTGTGTCTGTGGGCTTTCCCGGTGAAAGTCTAAATCCTGGAAGTGGAGTTTTCAGCGGGTGATACTCGGACTCGCTCCCCCCATTCGGGCACTTGCCTGGGGCTTGTGTTTGGGGACTTGCCGCATGGAAGTCCAAATCCTGGAAGTGGAGCTTTCAGCGGGTGATGCTCGGACTCGCTCCCCCCAGTCGGGCACTTGTCTGGGGCTTGTGTTTGGGGACTTGCCCCATGGAAGTCCAAATTCTGGAAGTGGAACTTTCAGCGGGTGGAACTCGGACTCGCTCCCCTCAGTTGAGCACCTGTCTGAGGCTTGTGTTTTGGGCTTTCCCGGTGGAAGTCTAAATCCAGGAAGTGGAGCTTTCAGCGGGTTATACTCGGACTCGCTCCCCCCATTCGGGCACTTGTCTGGGGCTTGTGTTTGGGGACTTGCCGCATGGAAGTCCAAATCCTGGAAGTGGAGCTTTCAGCGGGTGATGCTCGGACTCGCTCCCCTCAGTAAGGCACATGTCTGGGGCTTGTATTTGGGGACTTGCCGCATGGAAGTCCAAATCCTGGAAGTGGAAATTTCAGCGGTGGATGCTCAGACTCGCTCCCCCCATTCGGGCACTTGTCTGGGGCTTGTGTTTGGGGACTTGCCCCATGGAAGTCCAAATCCTGGAAGTGGAGCTTCCAGCGGGTGGTACTCGGAATCGCTCCCCTCAGTTGGGCACCTGTCTGGGGCTTGTGTTTGGGGACTTGCCGCATGGAAGTCCAAATCCTGGAAGTGGAACTTTCAGCGGGTGGAACTCGGACTCGCTCCCCTCAGTTGAGCACCTGTCTGAGGCTTGTGTTTGTGGGCTTTCCCGGTGGAAGTCTAAATCCTGGAAGTGGAGCTTTCAGCGGGTGATACTCGGACTCGCTCCCCCCATTCGGGCACTTGTCTGGGGCTTATGTTTGGGGACTTGCCGCATGGAAGTCCAAATCCTGGAAGTGGAGCTTTCAGCGGGTGACACTGGGACTCGCTCCCCTCAGTTGAGCACCTGTCTGAGGCTTGTGTTTGTGGGCTTTCCCGGTGGAAGTCTAAATCCTGGAAGTGGAGCTTTCAGCGGGTGATACTCGGACTCGCTCCCCCCATTCGGGCACTTGTCTGGGGCTTGTGTTTGGGGACTTGCCGCATGGAAGTCCAAATCCTGGAAGTGGAGCTTTCAGCGGGTGATACTCGGACTCGCTCCCCCCATTCGGGCACTTGTCTGGGGCTTGTGTTTGGGGACTTGCCCCATGGAAGTCCAAATCCTGGAAGTGGAACTTTCAGCGGGTGGTACTCGGACTCGCTCCCCTCAGTCGAGCACCTGTCTGAGGCTTGTGTTTGGGGACTTGCCGCATGGAAGTCCAAATCCTGGAAGTGGAGCTTTCAGCGGGTGAAGCTCGGACTCGCTCCCCTCAGTTGAGCACCTGTCTGAGGCTTGTGTTTGTGGGCTTTCCCGGTGGAAGTCTAAATCCTGGAAGTGGAGCCACCTGTCTGGGGCTTGTGTTTGGCGACTTGCCGCATGGAAGTCCAAATCCTGGAAGTGGAACTTTCAGCGGGTGGAACTCGGACTCGCTCCCCTCAGTTGAGCACCTGTCTGAGGCTTGTGTCTGTGGGCTTTCCCGGTGGAAGTCTAAATCCTGGAAGTGGAGCTTTCAGCGGGTGATACTCGGACTCGCTCCCCCCATTCGGGCACTTGTCTGGGGCTTGTGTTTGGGGACTTGCCGCATGGAAGTCCAAATCCTGGAAGTGGAGCTTTCAGCGGGTGATACTCGGACTCGCTCCCCTCAGTAAGGCACCTGTCTGGGGCTTGTGTTTGGGGACTTGCCGCATGGAAGTCCAAATCCTGGAAGTGGAACTTTCAGCGGGTGGAACTCGGACTCGCTCCCCTCAGTTGAGCACCTGTCTGAGGCTTGTGTTTGTGGGCTTTCCCGGTGGAAGTCTAAATCCTGGAAGTGGAGCTTTCAGCGGGTGATACTCGGACTCGCTCCCCCCATTCGGGCACTTGTCTGGGGCTTGTGTTTGGGGACTTGCCGCATGGAAGTCCAAATCCTGGAAGTGGAGCTTTCAGCGGGTGATCCTCGGACTCGCTCCCCCCATTCGGGCACTTGTCTGGGGCTTGTGTTTGGGGACTTGACCCAAGGAAGTCCAAATCCTGGAAGTGGAACTTTCAGCGGGTGGTACTCGGACTCGCTCCCCTCAGTCGAGCACCTGTCTGAGGCTTGTGTTTGGGGACTTGCCGCATGGAAGTCCAAATCCTGGAAGTTGAGCTTTCAGCGGGTGATAATCGGACTCGCTCCCCTCAGTAAGGCACCTGTCTGGGGCTTGTGTTTGGCGACTTGCTGCATGGAAGTCCAAATCCTGGAAGTGGAACTTTCAGCGGGTGGAACTCGGACTCGCTCCCCTCAGTTGAGCACCTGTCAGAGGCTTGTGTCTGTGGGCTTTCCCGGTGAAAGTCTAAATCCTGGAAGTGGAGCTTTCAGCGGGTGATACTCGGACTCGCTCCCCCCATTCGGGCACTTGCCTGGGGCTTGTGTTTGGGGACTTGCCGCATGGAAGTCCAAATCCTGGAAGTGGAGCTTTCAGCGGGTGATGCTCGGACTCGCTCCCCCCAGTCGGGCACTTGTCTGGGGCTTGTGTTTGGGGACTTGCCCCATGGAAGTCCAAATTCTGGAAGTGGAACTTTCAGCGGGTGGAACTCGGACTCGCTCCCCTCAGTTGAGCACCTGTCTGAGGCTTGTGTTTTGGGCTTTCCCGGTGGAAGTCTAAATCCAGGAAGTGGAGCTTTCAGCGGGTTATACTCGGACTCGCTCCCCCCATTCGGGCACTTGTCTGGGGCTTGTGTTTGGGGACTTGCCGCATGGAAGTCCAAATCCTGGAAGTGGAGCTTTCAGCGGGTGATGCTCGGACTCGCTCCCCTCAGTAAGGCACATGTCTGGGGCTTGTATTTGGGGACTTGCCGCATGGAAGTCCAAATCCTGGAAGTGGAGCTTTCAGCGGTGGATGCTCAGACTCGCTCCCCCCATTCGGGCACTTTTCTGGGGCTTGTGTTTGGGGACTTGCCCCATGGAAGTCCAAATCCTGGAAGTGGAGCTTCCAGCGGGTGGTACTCGGAATCGCTACCCTCAGTTGGGCACCTGTCTGGGGCTTGTGTTTGGGGACTTGCCGCATGGAAGTCCAAATCCTGGAAGTGGAACTTTCAGCGGGTGGAACTCGGACTCGCTCCCCTCAGTTGAGCACCTGTCTGAGGCTTGTGTTTGTGGGCTTTCCCGGTGGAAGTCTAAATCCTGGAAGTGGAGCTTTCAGCGGGTGATACTCGGACTCGCTCCCCCCATTCGGGCACTTGTCTGGGGCTTATGTTTGGGGACTTGCCGCATGGAAGTCCAAATCCTGGATGTGGAGCTTTCAGCGGGTGACACTGGGACTCGCTCCCCTCAGTTGAGCACCTGTCTGAGGCTTGTGTTTGTGGGCTTTCCCGGTGGAAGTCCAAATTCTGGAAGTGGAACTTTCAGCGGGTGGAACTCGGACTCGCTCCCCTCAGTTGAGCACCTGTCTGAGGCTTGTGTTTTGGGCTTTCCCGGTGGAAGTCTAAATCCAGGAAGTGGAGCTTTCAGCGGGTTATACTCGGACTCGCTCCCCCCATTCGGGCACTTGTCTGGGGCTTGTGTTTGGGGACTTGCCGCATGGAAGTCCAAATCCTGGAAGTGGAGCTTTCAGCGGGTGATGCTCGGACTCGCTCCCCTCAGTAAGGCACATGTCTGGGGCTTGTATTTGGGGACTTGCCGCATGGAAGTCCAAATCCTGGAAGTGGAGCTTTCAGCGGTGGATGCTCAGACTCGCTCCCCCCATTCGGGCACTTGACTGGGGCTTGTGTTTGGGGACTTGCCCCATGGAAGTCCAAATCCTGGAAGTGGAGCTTCCAGCGGGTGGTACTCGGAATCGCTACCCTCAGTTGGGCACCTGTCTGGGGCTTGTGTTTGGGGACTTGCCGCATGGAAGTCCAAATCCTGGAAGTGGAACTTTCAGCGGGTGGAACTCGGACTCGCTCCCCTCAGTTGAGCACCTGTCTGAGGCTTGTGTTTGTGGGCTTTCCCGGTGGAAGTCTAAATCCTGGAAGTGGAGCTTTCAGCGGGTGATACTCGGACTCGCTCCCCCCATTCGGGCACTTGTCTGGGGCTTATGTTTGGGGACTTGCCGCATGGAAGTCCAAATCCTGGAAGTGGAGCTTTCAGCGGGTGACACTGGGACTCGCTCCCCTCAGTTGAGCACCTGTCTGGGGCTTGTGTTTGGGGACTTGCCGCATGGAAGTCCAAATCCTGGAAGTGGAACTTTCAGCGGGTGGAACTCGGACTCGCTCCCCTCAGTTGAGCACCTGTCTGAGGCTTGTGTTTGTGGGCTTTCCCGGTGGAAGTCTAAATCCTGGAAGTGGAGCTTTCAGCGGGTGATACTCGGACTCGCTCCCCCCATTCGGGCACTTGTCTGGGGCTTATGTTTGGGGACTTGCCGCATGGAAGTCCAAATCCTGGAAGTGGAGCTTTCAGCGGGTGACACTGGGACTCGCTCCCCTCAGTTGAACACCTGTCTGAGGCTTGTGTTTGTGGGCTTTCCCGGTGGAAGTCCAAATCCTGGAAGTGGAGCTTTCAGCGGGTGATACTCGGACTCGCTCCCCTCAGTAAGGCACCTGTCTGGGGCTTGTGTTTGGGGACTTGCCGCATGGAAGTCCAAATCCTGGAAGTGGAACTTTCAGCGGGTGGAACTCGGACTCGCTCCCCTCAGTTGAGCACCTGTCTGAGGCTTGTGTTTGTGGGCTTTCCCGGTGGAAGTCTAAATCCTGGAAGTGGAGCTTTCAGCGGGTGATACTCGGACTCGCTCCCCCCATTCGGGCACATGTCTGGGGCTTGTATTTGGGGACTTGCCGCATGGAAGTCCAAATCCTGGACGTGGAGCTTTCAGCGGGTGATGCTCGGACTCGCTCCCCCCATTCGGGCACTTGTCTGGGGCTTGTGTTTGGGGACTTGCTGCATGGAAGTCCAAATCCTGGAAGTGGAACTTTCAGCGGGTGGTACTCGGACTCGCTCCCCTCAGTCGAGCACCTGTCTGAGTCTTGTGTTTGGGGACTTACCCCATGGAAGTCCAAATCCTGGAAGTGGAACTTCCAGCGGGTGATACTCGGACTCGCTCGCCTCAGTCGGGCACCTGTCTTGGGCTTGTGTTTGGGGACTTGCCCCATGGAAGTCCAAATCCTGGAAGTGGAACTTTCAGCGGGTTGTACTCAGACTCGCTCCCCTCAGTTGAGCACCTGTCTGAGGCTTGTGTTTGTGGGCTTGCCTGGTGGAAGTCTTAATCCTGGAAGTGGAGCTTTCAGCGGGTTATGCTCGGACTCGCTCCCCCCACTCGGGCACTTGTCTGGGGCTTGTGTTTGGGGACTTGCCCCATGGAAGTCCAAATCCTGGAAGTGGAACTTCCAGCGGGTGGTACTCGGAATCGCTCCCCCCATTCGGGCACTTGTCTGGGGCTTGTGTTTGGGGACTTGCCGCATGGAAGTCCAAATCCTGGAAGTGGAGCTTTCAGCGGGTGATACTCGGACTCGCTCCCCTCAGTAAGGCACCTGTCTGGGGCTTGTGTTTGGGGACTTGCCGCATGGAAGTCCAAATCCTGGAAGTGGAACTTTCAGCGGGTGGAACTCGGACTCGCTCCCCTCAGTTGAGCACCTGTCTGAGGCTTGTGTTTGTGGGCTTTCCCGGTGGAAGTCTAAATCCTGGAAGTGGAGCTTTCAGCGGGTGATACTCGGACTCGCTCCCCCCATTCGGGCACTTGTCTGGGGCTTGTGTTTGGGGACTTGACCCAAGGAAGTCCAAATCCTGGAAGTGGAACTTTCAGCGGGTGGAACTCGGACTCGCTCCCCTCAGTAAGGCACCTGTCTGGGGCTTGTGTTTGGGGACTTGCCGCATGGAAGTCCAAATCCTGGAAGTGGAACTTTCAGCTGGTGGAACTCGGACTCGCTCCCCTCAGTTGAGCACCTGTCTGAGGCTTGTTTTTGTGGGCTTTCCGGTGGAAGTCTAAATCCTGGAAGTGGAGCTTTCAGCGGGTGATACTCGGACTCGCTCCCCCAATTCGGGCACTTGTCTGGGGCTTGTGTTTGGGGACTTGCCGCATGGAAGTCCAAATCCTGGAAGTGGAACTTTCAGCGGGTGGTACTCGGACTCGCTCCCCTCAGTCGAGCACCTGTCTGAGGCTTGTGTTTGGGGACTTGCCGCATGGAAGTCCAAATCCTGGAAGTGGAGCTTTCAGCGGGTGATACTCTGACTCGCTCCCCTCAGTAAGGCACCTGTCTGGGGCTTGTGTTTGGCGACTTGCCGCATGGAAGTCCAAATCCTGGAAGTGGAACTTTCAGCGGGTGGAACTCTGACTCGCTCCCCTCAGTTGAGCACCTGTCTGAGGCTTGTGTCTGTGGGCTTTCCCGTTGGAAGTCTAAATCCTGGAAGTGGAGCTTTCAGCGGGTGATACTCGGACTCGCTCCCCCTATTCGGGCACTTGTCTGGGGCTTGTGTTTGGGGACTTGCCGCATGGAAGTCCAAATCCTGGAAGTGGAGCTTTCAGCGGGTGATTCTCGGACTCGCTCCCCTCAGTAAGGCACCTGTCTGGGGCTTGTGTTTGGGGACTTGCCGCATGGAAGTCCAAATCCTGGAAGTGGAACTTTCAGCGGGTGGAACTCGGACTCGCTCCCCTCAGTTGAGCACCTGTCTGAGGCTTGTGTTTGTGGGCTTTCCCGGTGGAAGTCTAAATCCTGGAAGTGGAGCTTTCAGCGGGTGATACTCGGACTCGCTCCCCCCATTCGGGCACTTGTCTGGGGCTTGTGTTTGGGGACTTGCCGCATGGAAGTCCAAATCCTGGAAGTGGACCTTTCAGCGGGTGATACTCGGACTCGCTCCCCCCATTCGGGCACTTGTCTGGGGCTTGTGTTTGGGGACTTGACCCAAGGAAGTTCAAATCCTGGAAGTGGAACTTTCAGCGGGTGGTACTCGGACTCGCTCCCCTCAGTCGAGCACCTGTCTGAGGCTTGTGTTTGGGGACTTGCCGCATGGAAGTCCAAATCCTGGAAGTGGAGCTTTCAGCGGGTGATAATCGGACTCGCTCCCCTCAGTAAGGCACCTGTCTGGGGCTTGTGTTTGGCGACTTGCTGCATGGAAGTCCAAATCCTGGAAGTGGAACTTTCAGCGGGTGGAACTCGGACTCGCTCCCCTCAGTTGAGCACCTGTCTGAGGCTTGTGTCTGTGGGCTTTCCCGGTGAAAGTCTAAATCCTGGAAGTGGAGTTTTCAGCGGGTGATACTCGGACTCGCTCCCCCCATTCGGGCACTTGCCTGGGGCTTGTGTTTGGGGACTTGCCGCATGGAAGTCCAAATCCTGGAAGTGGAGCTTTCAGCGGGTGATGCTCGGACTCGCTCCCCCCAGTCGGGCACTTGTCTGGGGCTTGTGTTTGGGGACTTGCCCCATGGAAGTCCAAATTCTGGAAGTGGAACTTTCAGCGGGTGGAACTCGGACTCGCTCCCCTCAGTTGAGCACCTGTCTGAGGCTTGTGTTTTGGGCTTTCCCGGTGGAAGTCTAAATCCAGGAAGTGGAGCTTTCAGCGGGTTATACTCGGACTCGCTCCCCCCATTCGGGCACTTGTCTGGGGCTTGTGTTTGGGGACTTGCCGCATGGAAGTCCAAATCCTGGAAGTGGAGCTTTCAGCGGGTGATGCTCGGACTCGCTCCCCTCAGTAAGGCACATGTCTGGGGCTTGTATTTGGGGACTTGCCGCATGGAAGTCCAAATCCTGGAAGTGGAAATTTCAGCGGTGGATGCTCAGACTCGCTCCCCCCATTCGGGCACTTGTCTGGGGCTTGTGTTTGGGGACTTGCCCCATGGAAGTCCAAATCCTGGAAGTGGAGCTTCCAGCGGGTGGTACTCGGAATCGCTCCCCTCAGTTGGGCACCTGTCTGGGGCTTGTGTTTGGGGACTTGCCGCATGGAAGTCCAAATCCTGGAAGTGGAACTTTCAGCGGGTGGAACTCGGACTCGCTCCCCTCAGTTGAGCACCTGTCTGAGGCTTGTGTTTGTGGGCTTTCCCGGTGGAAGTCTAAATCCTGGAAGTGGAGCTTTCAGCGGGTGATACTCGGACTCGCTCCCCCCATTCGGGCACTTGTCTGGGGCTTATGTTTGGGGACTTGCCGCATGGAAGTCCAAATCCTGGAAGTGGAGCTTTCAGCGGGTGACACTGGGACTCGCTCCCCTCAGTTGAGCACCTGTCTGAGGCTTGTGTTTGTGGGCTTTCCCGGTGGAAGTCTAAATCCTGGAAGTGGAGCTTTCAGCGGGTGATACTCGGACTCGCTCCCCCCATTCGGGCACTTGTCTGGGGCTTGTGTTTGGGGACTTGCCGCATGGAAGTCCAAATCCTGGAAGTGGAGCTTTCAGCGGGTGATACTCGGACTCGCTCCCCCCATTCGGGCACTTGTCTGGGGCTTGTGTTTGGGGACTTGCCCCATGGAAGTCCAAATCCTGGAAGTGGAACTTTCAGCGGGTGGTACTCGGACTCGCTCCCCTCAGTCGAGCACCTGTCTGAGGCTTGTGTTTGGGGACTTGCCGCATGGAAGTCCAAATCCTGGAAGTGGAGCTTTCAGCGGGTGAAGCTCGGACTCGCTCCCCTCAGTTGAGCACCTGTCTGAGGCTTGTGTTTGTGGGCTTTCCCGGTGGAAGTCTAAATCCTGGAAGTGGAGCCACCTGTCTGGGGCTTGTGTTTGGCGACTTGCCGCATGGAAGTCCAAATCCTGGAAGTGGAACTTTCAGCGGGTGGAACTCGGACTCGCTCCCCTCAGTTGAGCACCTGTCTGAGGCTTGTGTCTGTGGGCTTTCCCGGTGGAAGTCTAAATCCTGGAAGTGGAGCTTTCAGCGGGTGATACTCGGACTCGCTCCCCCCATTCGGGCACTTGTCTGGGGCTTGTGTTTGGGGACTTGCCGCATGGAAGTCCAAATCCTGGAAGTGGAGCTTTCAGCGGGTGATACTCGGACTCGCTCCCCTCAGTAAGGCACCTGTCTGGGGCTTGTGTTTGGGGACTTGCCGCATGGAAGTCCAAATCCTGGAAGTGGAACTTTCAGCGGGTGGAACTCGGACTCGCTCCCCTCAGTTGAGCACCTGTCTGAGGCTTGTGTTTGTGGGCTTTCCCGGTGGAAGTCTAAATCCTGGAAGTGGAGCTTTCAGCGGGTGATACTCGGACTCGCTCCCCCCATTCGGGCACTTGTCTGGGGCTTGTGTTTGGGGACTTGCCGCATGGAAGTCCAAATCCTGGAAGTGGAGCTTTCAGCGGGTGATCCTCGGACTCGCTCCCCCCATTCGGGCACTTGTCTGGGGCTTGTGTTTGGGGACTTGCCGCATGGAAGTCCAAATCCTGGAAGTGGAGCTTTCAGCGGGTGATGCTCGGACTCGCTCCCCTCAGTAAGGCACATGTCTGGGGCTTGTATTTGGGGACTTGCCGCATGGAAGTCCAAATCCTGGAAGTGGAGCTTTCAGCGGTGGATGCTCAGACTCGCTCCCCCCAGTCGGGCACTTGTCTGGGGCTTGTGTTTGGGGACTTGCCGCATGGAAGTCCAAATCCTGGAAGTGGAGCTTTCAGCGGGTGATACTCGGACTCGCTCCCCCCATTCGGGCACTTGTCTGGGGCTTGTGTTTGGGGACTTGCCCCATGGAAGTCCAAATCCTGGAAGTGGAGCTTCCAGCGGGTGGTACTCGGAATCGCTACCCTCAGTTGGGCACCTGTCTGGGGCTTGTGTTTGGGGACTTGCCGCATGGAAGTCCAAATCCTGGAAGTGGAACTTTCAGCGGGTGGTACTCGGACTCGCTCCCCTCAGTCGAGCACCTGTCTGAGGCTTGTGTTTGGGGACTTGCCGCATGGAAGTCCAAATCCTGGAAGTGGAGCTTTCAGCGGGTGATACTCGGACTCGCTCCCCTCAGTAAGGCACCTGTCTGGGGCTTGTGTTTGGGGACTTGCCGCATGGAAGTCCAAATCCTGGAAGTGGAACTTTCAGCGGGTGGAACTCGGACTCGCTCCCCTCAGTTGAGCACCTGTCTGAGGCTTGTGTTTGTGGGCTTTCCCGGTGGAAGTCTAATTCTTGGAAGTGGAGCTTTCAGCGGGTGATACTCGGACTCGCTCCCCCAATTCGGGCACTTGTCTGGGGCTTGTGTTTGGGGACTTGCCGCATGGAAGTCCAAATCCTGGAAGTGGAACTTTCAGCGGGTGGTACTCGGACTCGCTCCCCTCAGTCGAGCACCTGTCTGAGGCTTGTGTTTGGGGACTTGCCGCATGGAAGTCCAAATCCTGGAAGTGGAGCTTTCAGCGGGTGATACTCGGACTCGCTCCCCTCAGTAAGGCACCTGTCTGGGGCTTGTGTTTGGCGACTTGCCGCATGGAAGTCCAAATCCTGGAAGTGGAACTTTCAGCGGGTGGAACTCGGACTCGCTCCCCTCAGTTGAGCACCTGTCTGAGGCTTGTGTCTGTGGGCTTTCCCGGTGGAAGTCTAAATCCTGGAAGTGGAGCTTTCAGCGGGTGATACTCGGACTCGCTCCCCTCAGTCGAGCACCTGTCTGAGGCTTGTGTTTGGGGACTTGCCGCATGGAAGTCCAAATCCTGGAAGTGGAGCTTTCAGCGGGTGATACTCGGACTCGCTCCCCTCAGTAAGGCACCTGTCTGGGGCTTGTGTTTGGCGACTTGCCGCATGGAAGTCCAAATCCTGGAAGTGGAACTTTCAGCGGGTGGAACTCGGACTCGCTCCCCTCAGTTGAGCACCTGTCTGAGGCTTGTGTCTGTGGGCTTTCCCGGTGGAAGTCTAAATCCTGGAAGTGGAGCTTTCAGCGGGTGATACTCGGACTCGCTCCCCCCATTCGGGCACTTGTCTGGGGCTTGTGTTTGGGGACTTGCCGCATGGAAGTCCAAATCCTGGAAGTGGAGCTTTCAGCGGGTGATTCTCGGACTCGCTCCCCTCAGTAAGGCACCTGTCTGGGGCTTGTGTTTGGGGACTTGCCGCATGGAAGTCCAAATCCTGGAAGTGGAACTTTCAGCGGGTGGAACTCGGACTCGCTCCCCTCAGTTGAGCACCTGTCTGAGGCTTGTGTTTGTGGGCTTTCCCGGTGGAAGTCTAAATCCTGGAAGTGGAGCTTTCAGCGGGTGATACTCGGGTTCGCTCCCCCCATTCGGGCACTTGTCTGGGGCTTGTGTTTGGGGACTTGCCGCATGGAAGTCCAAATCCTGGAAGTGGAGCTTTCAGCAGGTGATACTCGGACTCGCTCCCCCCATTCGGGCACTTGTCTGGGGCTTGTGTTTGGGGACTTGACCCAAGGAAGTCCAAATCCTGGAAGTGGAACTTTCAGCGGGTGGTACTCGGACTCGCTCCCCTCAGTCGAGCACCTGTCTGAGGCTTGTGTTTGGGGACTTGCCGCATGGAAGTCCAAATCCTGGAAGTTGAGCTTTCAGCGGGTGATAATCGGACTCGCTCCCCTCAGTAAGGCACCTGTCTGGGGCTTGTGTTTGGCGACTTGCTGCATGGAAGTCCAAATCCTGGAAGTGGAACTTTCAGCGGGTGGAACTCGGACTCGCTCCCCTCAGTTGAGCACCTGTCAGAGGCTTGTGTCTGTGGGCTTTCCCGGTGAAAGTCTAAATCCTGGAAGTGGAGCTTTCAGCGGGTGATACTCGGACTCGCTCCCCCCATTCGGGCACTTGCCTGGGGCTTGTGTTTGGGGACTTGCCGCATGGAAGTCCAAATCCTGGAAGTGGAGCTTTCAGCGGGTGATGCTCGGACTCGCTCCCCCCAGTCGGGCACTTGTCTGGGGCTTGTGTTTGGGGACTTGCCCCATGGAAGTCCAAATTCTGGAAGTGGAACTTTCAGCGGGTGGAACTCGGACTCGCTCCCCTCAGTTGAGCACCTGTCTGAGGCTTGTGTTTTGGGCTTTCCCGGTGGAAGTCTAAATCCAGGAAGTGGAGCTTTCAGCGGGTTATACTCGGACTCGCTCCCCCCATTCGGGCACTTGTCTGGGGCTTGTGTTTGGGGACTTGCCGCATGGAAGTCCAAATCCTGGAAGTGGAGCTTTCAGCGGGTGATGCTCGGACTCGCTCCCCTCAGTAAGGCACATGTCTGGGGCTTGTATTTGGGGACTTGCCGCATGGAAGTCCAAATCCTGGAAGTGGAGCTTTCAGCGGTGGATGCTCAGACTCGCTCCCCCCATTCGGGCACTTTTCTGGGGCTTGTGTTTGGGGACTTGCCCCATGGAAGTCCAAATCCTGGAAGTGGAGCTTCCAGCGGGTGGTACTCGGAATCGCTACCCTCAGTTGGGCACCTGTCTGGGGCTTGTGTTTGGGGACTTGCCGCATGGAAGTCCAAATCCTGGAAGTGGAACTTTCAGCGGGTGGAACTCGGACTCGCTCCCCTCAGTTGAGCACCTGTCTGAGGCTTGTGTTTGTGGGCTTTCCCGGTGGAAGTCTAAATCCTGGAAGTGGAGCTTTCAGCGGGTGATACTCGGACTCGCTCCCCCCATTCGGGCACTTGTCTGGGGCTTATGTTTGGGGACTTGCCGCATGGAAGTCCAAATCCTGGAAGTGGAGCTTTCAGCGGGTGACACTGGGACTCGCTCCCCTCAGTTGAGCACCTGTCTGAGGCTTGTGTTTGTGGGCTTTCCCGGTGGAAGTCCAAATTCTGGAAGTGGAACTTTCAGCGGGTGGAACTCGGACTCGCTCCCCTCAGTTGAGCACCTGTCTGAGGCTTGTGTTTTGGGCTTTCCCGGTGGAAGTCTAAATCCAGGAAGTGGAGCTTTCAGCGGGTTATACTCGGACTCGCTCCCCCCATTCGGGCACTTGTCTGGGGCTTGTGTTTGGGGACTTGCCGCATGGAAGTCCAAATCCTGGAAGTGGAGCTTTCAGCGGGTGATGCTCGGACTCGCTCCCCTCAGTAAGGCACATGTCTGGGGCTTGTATTTGGGGACTTGCCGCATGGAAGTCCAAATCCTGGAAGTGGAGCTTTCAGCGGTGGATGCTCAGACTCGCTCCCCCCATTCGGGCACTTGACTGGGGCTTGTGTTTGGGGACTTGCCCCATGGAAGTCCAAATCCTGGAAGTGGAGCTTCCAGCGGGTGGTACTCGGAATCGCTACCCTCAGTTGGGCACCTGTCTGGGGCTTGTGTTTGGGGACTTGCCGCATGGAAGTCCAAATCCTGGAAGTGGAACTTTCAGCGGGTGGAACTCGGACTCGCTCCCCTCAGTTGAGCACCTGTCTGAGGCTTGTGTTTGTGGGCTTTCCCGGTGGAAGTCTAAATCCTGGAAGTGGAGCTTTCAGCGGGTGATACTCGGACTCGCTCCCCCCATTCGGGCACTTGTCTGGGGCTTATGTTTGGGGACTTGCCGCATGGAAGTCCAAATCCTGGAAGTGGAGCTTTCAGCGGGTGACACTGGGACTCGCTCCCCTCAGTTGAGCACCTGTCTGGGGCTTGTGTTTGGGGACTTGCCGCATGGAAGTCCAAATCCTGGAAGTGGAACTTTCAGCGGGTGGAACTCGGACTCGCTCCCCTCAGTTGAGCACCTGTCTGAGGCTTGTGTTTGTGGGCTTTCCCGGTGGAAGTCTAAATCCTGGAAGTGGAGCTTTCAGCGGGTGATACTCGGACTCGCTCCCCCCATTCGGGCACTTGTCTGGGGCTTATGTTTGGGGACTTGCCGCATGGAAGTCCAAATCCTGGAAGTGGAGCTTTCAGCGGGTGACACTGGGACTCGCTCCCCTCAGTTGAGCACCTGTCTGAGGCTTGTGTTTGTGGGCTTTCCCGGTGGAAGTCCAAATCCTGGAAGTGGAGCTTTCAGCGGGTGATACTCGGACTCGCTCCCCTCAGTAAGGCACCTGTCTGGGGCTTGTGTTTGGGGACTTGCCGCATGGAAGTCCAAATCCTGGAAGTGGAACTTTCAGCGGGTGGAACTCGGACTCGCTCCCCTCAGTTGAGCACCTGTCTGAGGCTTGTGTTTGTGGGCTTTCCCGGTGGAAGTCTAAATCCTGGAAGTGGAGCTTTCAGCGGGTGATACTCGGACTCGCTCCCCCCATTCGGGCACTTGTCTGGGGCTTGTATTTGGGGACTTGCCGCATGGAAGTCCAAATCCTGGACGTGGAGCTTTCAGCGGGTGATGCTCGGACTCGCTCCCCCCATTCGGGCACTTGTCTGGGGCTTGTGTTTGGGGACTTGCTGCATGGAAGTCCAAATCCTGGAAGTGGAACTTTCAGCGGGTGGTACTCGGACTCGCTCCCCTCAGTCGAGCACCTGTCTGAGTCTTGTGTTTGGGGACTTACCCCATGGAAGTCCAAATCCTGGAAGTGGAACTTCCAGCGGGTGATACTCGGACTCGCTCGCCTCAGTCGGGCACCTGTCTTGGGCTTGTGTTTGGGGACTTGCCCCATGGAAGTCCAAATCCTGGAAGTGGAACTTTCAGCGGGTTGTACTCAGACTCGCTCCCCTCAGTTGAGCACCTGTCTGAGGCTTGTGTTTGTGGGCTTGCCTGGTGGAAGTCTTAATCCTGGAAGTGGAGCTTTCAGCGGGTTATGCTCGGACTCGCTCCCCCCACTCGGGCACTTGTCTGGGGCTTGTGTTTGGGGACTTGCCCCATGGAAGTCCAAATCCTGGAAGTGGAACTTCCAGCGGGTGGTACTCGGAATCGCTCCCCCCATTCGGGCACTTGTCTGGGGCTTGTGTTTGGGGACTTGCCGCATGGAAGTCCAAATCCTGGAAGTGGAGCTTTCAGCGGGTGATACTCGGACTCGCTCCCCTCAGTAAGGCACCTGTCTGGGGCTTGTGTTTGGGGACTTGCCGCATGGAAGTCCAAATCCTGGAAGTGGAACTTTCAGCGGGTGGAACTCGGACTCGCTCCCCTCAGTTGAGCACCTGTCTGAGGCTTGTGTTTGTGGGCTTTCCCGGTGGAAGTCTAAATCCTGGAAGTGGAGCTTTCAGCGGGTGATACTCGGACTCGCTCCCCCCATTCGGGCACTTGTCTGGGGCTTGTGTTTGGGGACTTGACCCAAGGAAGTCCAAATCCTGGAAGTGGAACTTTCAGCGGGTGGAACTCGGACTCGCTCCCCTCAGTAAGGCACCTGTCTGGGGCTTGTGTTTGGGGACTTGCCGCATGGAAGTCCAAATCCTGGAAGTGGAACTTTCAGCTGGTGGAACTCGGACTCGCTCCCCTCAGTTGAGCACCTGTCTGAGGCTTGTTTTTGTGGGCTTTCCGGTGGAAGTCTAAATCCTGGAAGTGGAGCTTTCAGCGGGTGATACTCGGACTCGCTCCCCCAATTCGGGCACTTGTCTGGGGCTTGTGTTTGGGGACTTGCCGCATGGAAGTCCAAATCCTGGAAGTGGAACTTTCAGCGGGTGGTACTCGGACTCGCTCCCCTCAGTCGAGCACCTGTCTGAGGCTTGTGTTTGGGGACTTGCCGCATGGAAGTCCAAATCCTGGAAGTGGAGCTTTCAGCGGGTGATACTCTGACTCGCTCCCCTCAGTAAGGCACCTGTCTGGGGCTTGTGTTTGGCGACTTGCCGCATGGAAGTCCAAATCCTGGAAGTGGAACTTTCAGCGGGTGGAACTCTGACTCGCTCCCCTCAGTTGAGCACCTGTCTGAGGCTTGTGTCTGTGGGCTTTCCCGTTGGAAGTCTAAATCCTGGAAGTGGAGCTTTCAGCGGGTGATACTCGGACTCGCTCCCCCTATTCGGGCACTTGTCTGGGGCTTGTGTTTGGGGACTTGCCGCATGGAAGTCCAAATCCTGGAAGTGGAGCTTTCAGCGGGTGATTCTCGGACTCGCTCCCCTCAGTAAGGCACCTGTCTGGGGCTTGTGTTTGGGGACTTGCCGCATGGAAGTCCAAATCCTGGAAGTGGAACTTTCAGCGGGTGGAACTCGGACTCGCTCCCCTCAGTTGAGCACCTGTCTGAGGCTTGTGTTTGTGGGCTTTCCCGGTGGAAGTCTAAATCCTGGAAGTGGAGCTTTCAGCGGGTGATACTCGGACTCGCTCCCCCCATTCGGGCACTTGTCTGGGGCTTGTGTTTGGGGACTTGCCGCATGGAAGTCCAAATCCTGGAAGTGGAGCTTTCAGCGGGTGATGCTCGGACTCGCTCCCCTCAGTAAGGCACATGTCTGGGGCTTGTATTTGGGGACTTGCCGCATGGAAGTCCAAATCCTGGAAGTGGAAATTTCAGCGGTGGATGCTCAGACTCGCTCCCCCCATTCGGGCACTTGTCTGGGGCTTGTGTTTGGGGACTTGCCCCATGGAAGTCCAAATCCTGGAAGTGGAGCTTCCAGCGGGTGGTACTCGGAATCGCTCCCCTCAGTTGGGCACCTGTCTGGGGCTTGTGTTTGGGGACTTGCCGCATGGAAGTCCAAATCCTGGAAGTGGAACTTTCAGCGGGTGGAACTCGGACTCGCTCCCCTCAGTTGAGCACCTGTCTGAGGCTTGTGTTTGTGGGCTTTCCCGGTGGAAGTCTAAATCCTGGAAGTGGAGCTTTCAGCGGGTGATACTCGGACTCGCTCCCCCCATTCGGGCACTTGTCTGGGGCTTATGTTTGGGGACTTGCCGCATGGAAGTCCAAATCCTGGAAGTGGAGCTTTCAGCGGGTGACACTGGGACTCGCTCCCCTCAGTTGAGCACCTGTCTGAGGCTTGTGTTTGTGGGCTTTCCCGGTGGAAGTCTAAATCCTGGAAGTGGAGCTTTCAGCGGGTGATACTCGGACTCGCTCCCCCCATTCGGGCACTTGTCTGGGGCTTGTGTTTGGGGACTTGCCGCATGGAAGTCCAAATCCTGGAAGTGGAGCTTTCAGCGGGTGATACTCGGACTCGCTCCCCCCATTCGGGCACTTGTCTGGGGCTTGTGTTTGGGGACTTGCCCCATGGAAGTCCAAATCCTGGAAGTGGAACTTTCAGCGGGTGGTACTCGGACTCGCTCCCCTCAGTCGAGCACCTGTCTGAGGCTTGTGTTTGGGGACTTGCCGCATGGAAGTCCAAATCCTGGAAGTGGAGCTTTCAGCGGGTGAAGCTCGGACTCGCTCCCCTCAGTTGAGCACCTGTCTGAGGCTTGTGTTTGTGGGCTTTCCCGGTGGAAGTCTAAATCCTGGAAGTGGAGCCACCTGTCTGGGGCTTGTGTTTGGCGACTTGCCGCATGGAAGTCCAAATCCTGGAAGTGGAACTTTCAGCGGGTGGAACTCGGACTCGCTCCCCTCAGTTGAGCACCTGTCTGAGGCTTGTGTCTGTGGGCTTTCCCGGTGGAAGTCTAAATCCTGGAAGTGGAGCTTTCAGCGGGTGATACTCGGACTCGCTCCCCCCATTCGGGCACTTGTCTGGGGCTTGTGTTTGGGGACTTGCCGCATGGAAGTCCAAATCCTGGAAGTGGAGCTTTCAGCGGGTGATACTCGGACTCGCTCCCCTCAGTAAGGCACCTGTCTGGGGCTTGTGTTTGGGGACTTGCCGCATGGAAGTCCAAATCCTGGAAGTGGAACTTTCAGCGGGTGGAACTCGGACTCGCTCCCCTCAGTTGAGCACCTGTCTGAGGCTTGTGTTTGTGGGCTTTCCCGGTGGAAGTCTAAATCCTGGAAGTGGAGCTTTCAGCGGGTGATACTCGGACTCGCTCCCCCCATTCGGGCACTTGTCTGGGGCTTGTGTTTGGGGACTTGCCGCATGGAAGTCCAAATCCTGGAAGTGGAGCTTTCAGCGGGTGATCCTCGGACTCGCTCCCCCCATTCGGGCACTTGTCTGGGGCTTGTGTTTGGGGACTTGCCGCATGGAAGTCCAAATCCTGGAAGTGGAGCTTTCAGCGGGTGATGCTCGGACTCGCTCCCCTCAGTAAGGCACATGTCTGGGGCTTGTATTTGGGGACTTGCCGCATGGAAGTCCAAATCCTGGAAGTGGAGCTTTCAGCGGTGGATGCTCAGACTCGCTCCCCCCAGTCGGGCACTTGTCTGGGGCTTGTGTTTGGGGACTTGCCGCATGGAAGTCCAAATCCTGGAAGTGGAACTTTCAGCGGGTGGAACTCGGACTCGCTCCCCTCAGTTGAGCACCTGTCAGAGGCTTGTGTCTGTGGGCTTTCCCGGTGAAAGTCTAAATCCTGGAAGTGGAGCTTTCAGCGGGTGATACTCGGACTCGCTCCCCCCATTCGGGCACTTGCCTGGGGCTTGTGTTTGGGGACTTGCCGCATGGAAGTCCAAATCCTGGAAGTGGAGCTTTCAGCGGGTGATGCTCGGACTCGCTCCCCCCAGTCGGGCACTTGTCTGGGGCTTGTGTTTGGGGACTTGCCCCATGGAAGTCCAAATTCTGGAAGTGGAACTTTCAGCGGGTGGAACTCGGACTCGCTCCCCTCAGTTGAGCACCTGTCTGAGGCTTGTGTTTTGGGCTTTCCCGGTGGAAGTCTAAATCCAGGAAGTGGAGCTTTCAGCGGGTTATACTCGGACTCGCTCCCCCCATTCGGGCACTTGTCTGGGGCTTGTGTTTGGGGACTTGCCGCATGGAAGTCCAAATCCTGGAAGTGGAGCTTTCAGCGGGTGATGCTCGGACTCGCTCCCCTCAGTAAGGCACATGTCTGGGGCTTGTATTTGGGGACTTGCCGCATGGAAGTCCAAATCCTGGAAGTGGAGCTTTCAGCGGTGGATGCTCAGACTCGCTCCCCCCATTCGGGCACTTTTCTGGGGCTTGTGTTTGGGGACTTGCCCCATGGAAGTCCAAATCCTGGAAGTGGAGCTTCCAGCGGGTGGTACTCGGAATCGCTACCCTCAGTTGGGCACCTGTCTGGGGCTTGTGTTTGGGGACTTGCCGCATGGAAGTCCAAATCCTGGAAGTGGAACTTTCAGCGGGTGGAACTCGGACTCGCTCCCCTCAGTTGAGCACCTGTCTGAGGCTTGTGTTTGTGGGCTTTCCCGGTGGAAGTCTAAATCCTGGAAGTGGAGCTTTCAGCGGGTGATACTCGGACTCGCTCCCCCCATTCGGGCACTTGTCTGGGGCTTATGTTTGGGGACTTGCCGCATGGAAGTCCAAATCCTGGAAGTGGAGCTTTCAGCGGGTGACACTGGGACTCGCTCCCCTCAGTTGAGCACCTGTCTGAGGCTTGTGTTTGTGGGCTTTCCCGGTGGAAGTCCAAATTCTGGAAGTGGAACTTTCAGCGGGTGGAACTCGGACTCGCTCCCCTCAGTTGAGCACCTGTCTGAGGCTTGTGTTTTGGGCTTTCCCGGTGGAAGTCTAAATCCAGGAAGTGGAGCTTTCAGCGGGTTATACTCGGACTCGCTCCCCCCATTCGGGCACTTGTCTGGGGCTTGTGTTTGGGGACTTGCCGCATGGAAGTCCAAATCCTGGAAGTGGAGCTTTCAGCGGGTGATGCTCGGACTCGCTCCCCTCAGTAAGGCACATGTCTGGGGCTTGTATTTGGGGACTTGCCGCATGGAAGTCCAAATCCTGGAAGTGGAGCTTTCAGCGGTGGATGCTCAGACTCGCTCCCCCCATTCGGGCACTTGACTGGGGCTTGTGTTTGGGGACTTGCCCCATGGAAGTCCAAATCCTGGAAGTGGAGCTTCCAGCGGGTGGTACTCGGAATCGCTACCCTCAGTTGGGCACCTGTCTGGGGCTTGTGTTTGGGGACTTGCCGCATGGAAGTCCAAATCCTGGAAGTGGAACTTTCAGCGGGTGGAACTCGGACTCGCTCCCCTCAGTTGAGCACCTGTCTGAGGCTTGTGTTTGTGGGCTTTCCCGGTGGAAGTCTAAATCCTGGAAGTGGAGCTTTCAGCGGGTGATACTCGGACTCGCTCCCCCCATTCGGGCACTTGTCTGGGGCTTATGTTTGGGGACTTGCCGCATGGAAGTCCAAATCCTGGAAGTGGAGCTTTCAGCGGGTGACACTGGGACTCGCTCCCCTCAGTTGAGCACCTGTCTGGGGCTTGTGTTTGGGGACTTGCCGCATGGAAGTCCAAATCCTGGAAGTGGAACTTTCAGCGGGTGGAACTCGGACTCGCTCCCCTCAGTTGAGCACCTGTCTGAGGCTTGTGTTTGTGGGCTTTCCCGGTGGAAGTCTAAATCCTGGAAGTGGAGCTTTCAGCGGGTGATACTCGGACTCGCTCCCCCCATTCGGGCACTTGTCTGGGGCTTATGTTTGGGGACTTGCCGCATGGAAGTCCAAATCCTGGAAGTGGAGCTTTCAGCGGGTGACACTGGGACTCGCTCCCCTCAGTTGAGCACCTGTCTGAGGCTTGTGTTTGTGGGCTTTCCCGGTGGAAGTCCAAATCCTGGAAGTGGAGCTTTCAGCGGGTGATACTCGGACTCGCTCCCCTCAGTAAGGCACCTGTCTGGGGCTTGTGTTTGGGGACTTGCCGCATGGAAGTCCAAATCCTGGAAGTGGAACTTTCAGCGGGTGGAACTCGGACTCGCTCCCCTCAGTTGAGCACCTGTCTGAGGCTTGTGTTTGTGGGCTTTCCCGGTGGAAGTCTAAATCCTGGAAGTGGAGCTTTCAGCGGGTGATACTCGGACTCGCTCCCCCCATTCGGGCACTTGTCTGGGGCTTGTATTTGGGGACTTGCCGCATGGAAGTCCAAATCCTGGACGTGGAGCTTTCAGCGGGTGATGCTCGGACTCGCTCCCCCCATTCGGGCACTTGTCTGGGGCTTGTGTTTGGGGACTTGCTGCATGGAAGTCCAAATCCTGGAAGTGGAACTTTCAGCGGGTGGTACTCGGACTCGCTCCCCTCAGTCGAGCACCTGTCTGAGTCTTGTGTTTGGGGACTTACCCCATGGAAGTCCAAATCCTGGAAGTGGAACTTCCAGCGGGTGATACTCGGACTCGCTCGCCTCAGTCGGGCACCTGTCTTGGGCTTGTGTTTGGGGACTTGCCCCATGGAAGTCCAAATCCTGGAAGTGGAACTTTCAGCGGGTTGTACTCAGACTCGCTCCCCTCAGTTGAGCACCTGTCTGAGGCTTGTGTTTGTGGGCTTGCCTGGTGGAAGTCTTAATCCTGGAAGTGGAGCTTTCAGCGGGTTATGCTCGGACTCGCTCCCCCCACTCGGGCACTTGTCTGGGGCTTGTGTTTGGGGACTTGCCCCATGGAAGTCCAAATCCTGGAAGTGGAACTTCCAGCGGGTGGTACTCGGAATCGCTCCCCCCATTCGGGCACTTGTCTGGGGCTTGTGTTTGGGGACTTGCCGCATGGAAGTCCAAATCCTGGAAGTGGAGCTTTCAGCGGGTGATACTCGGACTCGCTCCCCTCAGTAAGGCACCTGTCTGGGGCTTGTGTTTGGGGACTTGCCGCATGGAAGTCCAAATCCTGGAAGTGGAACTTTCAGCGGGTGGAACTCGGACTCGCTCCCCTCAGTTGAGCACCTGTCTGAGGCTTGTGTTTGTGGGCTTTCCCGGTGGAAGTCTAAATCCTGGAAGTGGAGCTTTCAGCGGGTGATACTCGGACTCGCTCCCCCCATTCGGGCACTTGTCTGGGGCTTGTGTTTGGGGACTTGACCCAAGGAAGTCCAAATCCTGGAAGTGGAACTTTCAGCGGGTGGAACTCGGACTCGCTCCCCTCA
This sequence comes from Filicampus tigris, assembly GCF_054856515.1. Lineage (NCBI taxonomy): Eukaryota > Metazoa > Chordata > Actinopteri > Syngnathiformes > Syngnathidae > Filicampus > Filicampus tigris. The sequence goes on along the minus strand of NW_028233406.1, from coordinate 444,069 downwards.
GTAAGGCACCTGTCTGGGGCTTGTGTTTGGGGACTTGCCGCATGGAAGTCCAAATCCTGGAAGTGGAACTTTCAGCTGGTGGAACTCGGACTCGCTCCCCTCAGTTGAGCACCTGTCTGAGGCTTGTTTTTGTGGGCTTTCCGGTGGAAGTCTAAATCCTGGAAGTGGAGCTTTCAGCGGGTGATACTCGGACTCGCTCCCCCAATTCGGGCACTTGTCTGGGGCTTGTGTTTGGGGACTTGCCGCATGGAAGTCCAAATCCTGGAAGTGGAACTTTCAGCGGGTGGTACTCGGACTCGCTCCCCTCAGTCGAGCACCTGTCTGAGGCTTGTGTTTGGGGACTTGCCGCATGGAAGTCCAAATCCTGGAAGTGGAGCTTTCAGCGGGTGATACTCTGACTCGCTCCCCTCAGTAAGGCACCTGTCTGGGGCTTGTGTTTGGCGACTTGCCGCATGGAAGTCCAAATCCTGGAAGTGGAACTTTCAGCGGGTGGAACTCTGACTCGCTCCCCTCAGTTGAGCACCTGTCTGAGGCTTGTGTCTGTGGGCTTTCCCGTTGGAAGTCTAAATCCTGGAAGTGGAGCTTTCAGCGGGTGATACTCGGACTCGCTCCCCCTATTCGGGCACTTGTCTGGGGCTTGTGTTTGGGGACTTGCCGCATGGAAGTCCAAATCCTGGAAGTGGAGCTTTCAGCGGGTGATTCTCGGACTCGCTCCCCTCAGTAAGGCACCTGTCTGGGGCTTGTGTTTGGGGACTTGCCGCATGGAAGTCCAAATCCTGGAAGTGGAACTTTCAGCGGGTGGAACTCGGACTCGCTCCCCTCAGTTGAGCACCTGTCTGAGGCTTGTGTTTGTGGGCTTTCCCGGTGGAAGTCTAAATCCTGGAAGTGGAGCTTTCAGCGGGTGATACTCGGACTCGCTCCCCCCATTCGGGCACTTGTCTGGGGCTTGTGTTTGGGGACTTGCCGCATGGAAGTCCAAATCCTGGAAGTGGAGCTTTCAGCGGGTGATGCTCGGACTCGCTCCCCTCAGTAAGGCACATGTCTGGGGCTTGTATTTGGGGACTTGCCGCATGGAAGTCCAAATCCTGGAAGTGGAAATTTCAGCGGTGGATGCTCAGACTCGCTCCCCCCATTCGGGCACTTGTCTGGGGCTTGTGTTTGGGGACTTGCCCCATGGAAGTCCAAATCCTGGAAGTGGAGCTTCCAGCGGGTGGTACTCGGAATCGCTCCCCTCAGTTGGGCACCTGTCTGGGGCTTGTGTTTGGGGACTTGCCGCATGGAAGTCCAAATCCTGGAAGTGGAACTTTCAGCGGGTGGAACTCGGACTCGCTCCCCTCAGTTGAGCACCTGTCTGAGGCTTGTGTTTGTGGGCTTTCCCGGTGGAAGTCTAAATCCTGGAAGTGGAGCTTTCAGCGGGTGATACTCGGACTCGCTCCCCCCATTCGGGCACTTGTCTGGGGCTTATGTTTGGGGACTTGCCGCATGGAAGTCCAAATCCTGGAAGTGGAGCTTTCAGCGGGTGACACTGGGACTCGCTCCCCTCAGTTGAGCACCTGTCTGAGGCTTGTGTTTGTGGGCTTTCCCGGTGGAAGTCTAAATCCTGGAAGTGGAGCTTTCAGCGGGTGATACTCGGACTCGCTCCCCCCATTCGGGCACTTGTCTGGGGCTTGTGTTTGGGGACTTGCCGCATGGAAGTCCAAATCCTGGAAGTGGAGCTTTCAGCGGGTGATACTCGGACTCGCTCCCCCCATTCGGGCACTTGTCTGGGGCTTGTGTTTGGGGACTTGCCCCATGGAAGTCCAAATCCTGGAAGTGGAACTTTCAGCGGGTGGTACTCGGACTCGCTCCCCTCAGTCGAGCACCTGTCTGAGGCTTGTGTTTGGGGACTTGCCGCATGGAAGTCCAAATCCTGGAAGTGGAGCTTTCAGCGGGTGAAGCTCGGACTCGCTCCCCTCAGTTGAGCACCTGTCTGAGGCTTGTGTTTGTGGGCTTTCCCGGTGGAAGTCTAAATCCTGGAAGTGGAGCCACCTGTCTGGGGCTTGTGTTTGGCGACTTGCCGCATGGAAGTCCAAATCCTGGAAGTGGAACTTTCAGCGGGTGGAACTCGGACTCGCTCCCCTCAGTTGAGCACCTGTCTGAGGCTTGTGTCTGTGGGCTTTCCCGGTGGAAGTCTAAATCCTGGAAGTGGAGCTTTCAGCGGGTGATACTCGGACTCGCTCCCCCCATTCGGGCACTTGTCTGGGGCTTGTGTTTGGGGACTTGCCGCATGGAAGTCCAAATCCTGGAAGTGGAGCTTTCAGCGGGTGATACTCGGACTCGCTCCCCTCAGTAAGGCACCTGTCTGGGGCTTGTGTTTGGGGACTTGCCGCATGGAAGTCCAAATCCTGGAAGTGGAACTTTCAGCGGGTGGAACTCGGACTCGCTCCCCTCAGTTGAGCACCTGTCTGAGGCTTGTGTTTGTGGGCTTTCCCGGTGGAAGTCTAAATCCTGGAAGTGGAGCTTTCAGCGGGTGATACTCGGACTCGCTCCCCCCATTCGGGCACTTGTCTGGGGCTTGTGTTTGGGGACTTGCCGCATGGAAGTCCAAATCCTGGAAGTGGAGCTTTCAGCGGGTGATCCTCGGACTCGCTCCCCCCATTCGGGCACTTGTCTGGGGCTTGTGTTTGGGGACTTGCCGCATGGAAGTCCAAATCCTGGAAGTGGAGCTTTCAGCGGGTGATGCTCGGACTCGCTCCCCTCAGTAAGGCACATGTCTGGGGCTTGTATTTGGGGACTTGCCGCATGGAAGTCCAAATCCTGGAAGTGGAGCTTTCAGCGGTGGATGCTCAGACTCGCTCCCCCCAGTCGGGCACTTGTCTGGGGCTTGTGTTTGGGGACTTGCCGCATGGAAGTCCAAATCCTGGAAGTGGAGCTTTCAGCGGGTGATACTCGGACTCGCTCCCCCCATTCGGGCACTTGTCTGGGGCTTGTGTTTGGGGACTTGCCCCATGGAAGTCCAAATCCTGGAAGTGGAGCTTCCAGCGGGTGGTACTCGGAATCGCTACCCTCAGTTGGGCACCTGTCTGGGGCTTGTGTTTGGGGACTTGCCGCATGGAAGTCCAAATCCTGGAAGTGGAACTTTCAGCGGGTGGTACTCGGACTCGCTCCCCTCAGTCGAGCACCTGTCTGAGGCTTGTGTTTGGGGACTTGCCGCATGGAAGTCCAAATCCTGGAAGTGGAGCTTTCAGCGGGTGATACTCGGACTCGCTCCCCTCAGTAAGGCACCTGTCTGGGGCTTGTGTTTGGGGACTTGCCGCATGGAAGTCCAAATCCTGGAAGTGGAACTTTCAGCGGGTGGAACTCGGACTCGCTCCCCTCAGTTGAGCACCTGTCTGAGGCTTGTGTTTGTGGGCTTTCCCGGTGGAAGTCTAATTCTTGGAAGTGGAGCTTTCAGCGGGTGATACTCGGACTCGCTCCCCCAATTCGGGCACTTGTCTGGGGCTTGTGTTTGGGGACTTGCCGCATGGAAGTCCAAATCCTGGAAGTGGAACTTTCAGCGGGTGGTACTCGGACTCGCTCCCCTCAGTCGAGCACCTGTCTGAGGCTTGTGTTTGGGGACTTGCCGCATGGAAGTCCAAATCCTGGAAGTGGAGCTTTCAGCGGGTGATACTCGGACTCGCTCCCCTCAGTAAGGCACCTGTCTGGGGCTTTTGTTTGGCGACTTGCCGCATGGAAGTCCAAATCCTGGAAGTGGAACTTTCAGCGGGTGGAACTCGGACTCGCTCCCCTCAGTTGAGCACCTGTCTGAGGCTTGTGTCTGTGGGCTTTCCCGGTGGAAGTCTAAATCCTGGAAGTGGAGCTTTCAGCGGGTGATACTCGGACTCGCTCCCCTCAGTCGAGCACCTGTCTGAGGCTTGTGTTTGGGGACTTGCCGCATGGAAGTCCAAATCCTGGAAGTGGAGCTTTCAGCGGGTGATACTCGGACTCGCTCCCCTCAGTAAGGCACCTGTCTGGGGCTTGTGTTTGGCGACTTGCCGCATGGAAGTCCAAATCCTGGAAGTGGAACTTTCAGCGGGTGGAACTCGGACTCGCTCCCCTCAGTTGAGCACCTGTCTGAGGCTTGTGTCTGTGGGCTTTCCCGGTGGAAGTCTAAATCCTGGAAGTGGAGCTTTCAGCGGGTGATACTCGGACTCGCTCCCCCCATTCGGGCACTTGTCTGGGGCTTGTGTTTGGGGACTTGCCGCATGGAAGTCCAAATCCTGGAAGTGGAGCTTTCAGCGGGTGATTCTCGGACTCGCTCCCCTCAGTAAGGCACCTGTCTGGGGCTTGTGTTTGGGGACTTGCCGCATGGAAGTCCAAATCCTGGAAGTGGAACTTTCAGCGGGTGGAACTCGGACTCGCTCCCCTCAGTTGAGCACCTGTCTGAGGCTTGTGTTTGTGGGCTTTCCCGGTGGAAGTCTAAATCCTGGAAGTGGAGCTTTCAGCGGGTGATACTCGGACTCGCTCCCCCCATTCGGGCACTTGTCTGGGGCTTGTGTTTGGGGACTTGCCGCATGGAAGTCCAAATCCTGGAAGTGGAGCTTTCAGCGGGTGATACTCGGACTCGCTCCCCCCATTCGGGCACTTGTCTGGGGCTTGTGTTTGGGGACTTGACCCAAGGAAGTCCAAATCCTGGAAGTGGAACTTTCAGCGGGTGGTACTCGGACTCGCTCCCCTCAGTCGAGCACCTGTCTGAGGCTTGTGTTTGGGGACTTGCCGCATGGAAGTCCAAATCCTGGAAGTTGAGCTTTCAGCGGGTGATAATCGGACTCGCTCCCCTCAGTAAGGCACCTGTCTGGGGCTTGTGTTTGGCGACTTGCTGCATGGAAGTCCAAATCCTGGAAGTGGAACTTTCAGCGGGTGGAACTCGGACTCGCTCCCCTCAGTTGAGCACCTGTCAGAGGCTTGTGTCTGTGGGCTTTCCCGGTGAAAGTCTAAATCCTGGAAGTGGAGCTTTCAGCGGGTGATACTCGGACTCGCTCCCCCCATTCGGGCACTTGCCTGGGGCTTGTGTTTGGGGACTTGCCGCATGGAAGTCCAAATCCTGGAAGTGGAGCTTTCAGCGGGTGATGCTCGGACTCGCTCCCCCCAGTCGGGCACTTGTCTGGGGCTTGTGTTTGGGGACTTGCCCCATGGAAGTCCAAATTCTGGAAGTGGAACTTTCAGCGGGTGGAACTCGGACTCGCTCCCCTCAGTTGAGCACCTGTCTGAGGCTTGTGTTTTGGGCTTTCCCGGTGGAAGTCTAAATCCAGGAAGTGGAGCTTTCAGCGGGTTATACTCGGACTCGCTCCCCCCATTCGGGCACTTGTCTGGGGCTTGTGTTTGGGGACTTGCCGCATGGAAGTCCAAATCCTGGAAGTGGAGCTTTCAGCGGGTGATGCTCGGACTCGCTCCCCTCAGTAAGGCACATGTCTGGGGCTTGTATTTGGGGACTTGCCGCATGGAAGTCCAAATCCTGGAAGTGGAGCTTTCAGCGGTGGATGCTCAGACTCGCTCCCCCCATTCGGGCACTTTTCTGGGGCTTGTGTTTGGGGACTTGCCCCATGGAAGTCCAAATCCTGGAAGTGGAGCTTCCAGCGGGTGGTACTCGGAATCGCTACCCTCAGTTGGGCACCTGTCTGGGGCTTGTGTTTGGGGACTTGCCGCATGGAAGTCCAAATCCTGGAAGTGGAACTTTCAGCGGGTGGAACTCGGACTCGCTCCCCTCAGTTGAGCACCTGTCTGAGGCTTGTGTTTGTGGGCTTTCCCGGTGGAAGTCTAAATCCTGGAAGTGGAGCTTTCAGCGGGTGATACTCGGACTCGCTCCCCCCATTCGGGCACTTGTCTGGGGCTTATGTTTGGGGACTTGCCGCATGGAAGTCCAAATCCTGGAAGTGGAGCTTTCAGCGGGTGACACTGGGACTCGCTCCCCTCAGTTGAGCACCTGTCTGAGGCTTGTGTTTGTGGGCTTTCCCGGTGGAAGTCCAAATTCTGGAAGTGGAACTTTCAGCGGGTGGAACTCGGACTCGCTCCCCTCAGTTGAGCACCTGTCTGAGGCTTGTGTTTTGGGCTTTCCCGGTGGAAGTCTAAATCCAGGAAGTGGAGCTTTCAGCGGGTTATACTCGGACTCGCTCCCCCCATTCGGGCACTTGTCTGGGGCTTGTGTTTGGGGACTTGCCGCATGGAAGTCCAAATCCTGGAAGTGGAGCTTTCAGCGGGTGATGCTCGGACTCGCTCCCCTCAGTAAGGCACATGTCTGGGGCTTGTATTTGGGGACTTGCCGCATGGAAGTCCAAATCCTGGAAGTGGAGCTTTCAGCGGTGGATGCTCAGACTCGCTCCCCCCATTCGGGCACTTGACTGGGGCTTGTGTTTGGGGACTTGCCCCATGGAAGTCCAAATCCTGGAAGTGGAGCTTCCAGCGGGTGGTACTCGGAATCGCTACCCTCAGTTGGGCACCTGTCTGGGGCTTGTGTTTGGGGACTTGCCGCATGGAAGTCCAAATCCTGGAAGTGGAACTTTCAGCGGGTGGAACTCGGACTCGCTCCCCTCAGTTGAGCACCTGTCTGAGGCTTGTGTTTGTGGGCTTTCCCGGTGGAAGTCTAAATCCTGGAAGTGGAGCTTTCAGCGGGTGATACTCGGACTCGCTCCCCCCATTCGGGCACTTGTCTGGGGCTTATGTTTGGGGACTTGCCGCATGGAAGTCCAAATCCTGGAAGTGGAGCTTTCAGCGGGTGACACTGGGACTCGCTCCCTTCAGTTGAGCACCTGTCTGGGGCTTGTGTTTGGGGACTTGCCGCATGGAAGTCCAAATCCTGGAAGTGGAACTTTCAGCGGGTGGAACTCGGACTCGCTCCCCTCAGTTGAGCACCTGTCTGAGGCTTGTGTTTGTGGGCTTTCCCGGTGGAAGTCTAAATCCTGGAAGTGGAGCTTTCAGCGGGTGATACTCGGACTCGCTCCCCCCATTCGGGCACTTGTCTGGGGCTTATGTTTGGGGACTTGCCGCATGGAAGTCCAAATCCTGGAAGTGGAGCTTTCAGCGGGTGACACTGGGACTCGCTCCCCTCAGTTGAGCACCTGTCTGAGGCTTGTGTTTGTGGGCTTTCCCGGTGGAAGTCCAAATCCTGGAAGTGGAGCTTTCAGCGGGTGATACTCGGACTCGCTCCCCTCAGTAAGGCACCTGTCTGGGGCTTGTGTTTGGGGACTTGCCGCATGGAAGTCCAAATCCTGGAAGTGGAACTTTCAGCGGGTGGAACTCGGACTCGCTCCCCTCAGTTGAGCACCTGTCTGAGGCTTGTGTTTGTGGGCTTTCCCGGTGGAAGTCTAAATCCTGGAAGTGGAGCTTTCAGCGGGTGATACTCGGACTCGCTCCCCCCATTCGGGCACTTGTCTGGGGCTTGTATTTGGGGACTTGCCGCATGGAAGTCCAAATCCTGGACGTGGAGCTTTCAGCGGGTGATGCTCGGACTCGCTCCCCCCATTCGGGCACTTGTCTGGGGCTTGTGTTTGGGGACTTGCTGCATGGAAGTCCAAATCCTGGAAGTGGAACTTTCAGCGGGTGGTACTCGGACTCGCTCCCCTCAGTCGAGCACCTGTCTGAGTCTTGTGTTTGGGGACTTACCCCATGGAAGTCCAAATCCTGGAAGTGGAACTTCCAGCGGGTGATACTCGGACTCGCTCGCCTCAGTCGGGCACCTGTCTTGGGCTTGTGTTTGGGGACTTGCCCCATGGAAGTCCAAATCCTGGAAGTGGAACTTTCAGCGGGTTGTACTCAGACTCGCTCCCCTCAGTTGAGCACCTGTCTGAGGCTTGTGTTTGTGGGCTTGCCTGGTGGAAGTCTTAATCCTGGAAGTGGAGCTTTCAGCGGGTTATGCTCGGACTCGCTCCCCCCACTCGGGCACTTGTCTGGGGCTTGTGTTTGGGGACTTGCCCCATGGAAGTCCAAATCCTGGAAGTGGAACTTCCAGCGGGTGGTACTCGGAATCGCTCCCCCCATTCGGGCACTTGTCTGGGGCTTGTGTTTGGGGACTTGCCGCATGGAAGTCCAAATCCTGGAAGTGGAGCTTTCAGCGGGTGATACTCGGACTCGCTCCCCTCAGTAAGGCACCTGTCTGGGGCTTGTGTTTGGGGACTTGCCGCATGGAAGTCCAAATCCTGGAAGTGGAACTTTCAGCGGGTGGAACTCGGACTCGCTCCCCTCAGTTGAGCACCTGTCTGAGGCTTGTGTTTGTGGGCTTTCCCGGTGGAAGTCTAAATCCTGGAAGTGGAGCTTTCAGCGGGTGATACTCGGACTCGCTCCCCCCATTCGGGCACTTGTCTGGGGCTTGTGTTTGGGGACTTGACCCAAGGAAGTCCAAATCCTGGAAGTGGAACTTTCAGCGGGTGGAACTCGGACTCGCTCCCCTCAGTAAGGCACCTGTCTGGGGCTTGTGTTTGGGGACTTGCCGCATGGAAGTCCAAATCCTGGAAGTGGAACTTTCAGCTGGTGGAACTCGGACTCGCTCCCCTCAGTTGAGCACCTGTCTGAGGCTTGTTTTTGTGGGCTTTCCGGTGGAAGTCTAAATCCTGGAAGTGGAGCTTTCAGCGGGTGATACTCGGACTCGCTCCCCCAATTCGGGCACTTGTCTGGGGCTTGTGTTTGGGGACTTGCCGCATGGAAGTCCAAATCCTGGAAGTGGAACTTTCAGCGGGTGGTACTCGGACTCGCTCCCCTCAGTCGAGCACCTGTCTGAGGCTTGTGTTTGGGGACTTGCCGCATGGAAGTCCAAATCCTGGAAGTGGAGCTTTCAGCGGGTGATACTCTGACTCGCTCCCCTCAGTAAGGCACCTGTCTGGGGCTTGTGTTTGGCGACTTGCCGCATGGAAGTCCAAATCCTGGAAGTGGAACTTTCAGCGGGTGGAACTCTGACTCGCTCCCCTCAGTTGAGCACCTGTCTGAGGCTTGTGTCTGTGGGCTTTCCCGTTGGAAGTCTAAATCCTGGAAGTGGAGCTTTCAGCGGGTGATACTCGGACTCGCTCCCCCTATTCGGGCACTTGTCTGGGGCTTGTGTTTGGGGACTTGCCGCATGGAAGTCCAAATCCTGGAAGTGGAGCTTTCAGCGGGTGATTCTCGGACTCGCTCCCCTCAGTAAGGCACCTGTCTGGGGCTTGTGTTTGGGGACTTGCCGCATGGAAGTCCAAATCCTGGAAGTGGAACTTTCAGCGGGTGGAACTCGGACTCGCTCCCCTCAGTTGAGCACCTGTCTGAGGCTTGTGTTTGTGGGCTTTCCCGGTGGAAGTCTAAATCCTGGAAGTGGAGCTTTCAGCGGGTGATACTCGGACTCGCTCCCCCCATTCGGGCACTTGTCTGGGGCTTGTGTTTGGGGACTTGCCGCATGGAAGTCCAAATCCTGGAAGTGGAGCTTTCAGCGGGTGATACTCGGACTCGCTCCCCCCATTCGGGCACTTGTCTGGGGCTTGTGTTTGGGGACTTGACCCAAGGAAGTTCAAATCCTGGAAGTGGAACTTTCAGCGGGTGGTACTCGGACTCGCTCCCCTCAGTCGAGCACCTGTCTGAGGCTTGTGTTTGGGGACTTGCCGCATGGAAGTCCAAATCCTGGAAGTGGAGCTTTCAGCGGGTGATAATCGGACTCGCTCCCCTCAGTAAGGCACCTGTCTGGGGCTTGTGTTTGGCGACTTGCTGCATGGAAGTCCAAATCCTGGAAGTGGAACTTTCAGCGGGTGGAACTCGGACTCGCTCCCCTCAGTTGAGCACCTGTCTGAGGCTTGTGTCTGTGGGCTTTCCCGGTGAAAGTCTAAATCCTGGAAGTGGAGTTTTCAGCGGGTGATACTCGGACTCGCTCCCCCCATTCGGGCACTTGCCTGGGGCTTGTGTTTGGGGACTTGCCGCATGGAAGTCCAAATCCTGGAAGTGGAGCTTTCAGCGGGTGATGCTCGGACTCGCTCCCCCCAGTCGGGCACTTGTCTGGGGCTTGTGTTTGGGGACTTGCCCCATGGAAGTCCAAATTCTGGAAGTGGAACTTTCAGCGGGTGGAACTCGGACTCGCTCCCCTCAGTTGAGCACCTGTCTGAGGCTTGTGTTTTGGGCTTTCCCGGTGGAAGTCTAAATCCAGGAAGTGGAGCTTTCAGCGGGTTATACTCGGACTCGCTCCCCCCATTCGGGCACTTGTCTGGGGCTTGTGTTTGGGGACTTGCCGCATGGAAGTCCAAATCCTGGAAGTGGAGCTTTCAGCGGGTGATGCTCGGACTCGCTCCCCTCAGTAAGGCACATGTCTGGGGCTTGTATTTGGGGACTTGCCGCATGGAAGTCCAAATCCTGGAAGTGGAAATTTCAGCGGTGGATGCTCAGACTCGCTCCCCCCATTCGGGCACTTGTCTGGGGCTTGTGTTTGGGGACTTGCCCCATGGAAGTCCAAATCCTGGAAGTGGAGCTTCCAGCGGGTGGTACTCGGAATCGCTCCCCTCAGTTGGGCACCTGTCTGGGGCTTGTGTTTGGGGACTTGCCGCATGGAAGTCCAAATCCTGGAAGTGGAACTTTCAGCGGGCGGAACTCGGACTCGCTCCCCTCAGTTGAGCACCTGTCTGAGGCTTGTGTTTGTGGGCTTTCCCGGTGGAAGTCTAAATCCTGGAAGTGGAGCTTTCAGCGGGTGATACTCGGACTCGCTCCCCCCATTCGGGCACTTGTCTGGGGCTTATGTTTGGGGACTTGCCGCATGGAAGTCCAAATCCTGGAAGTGGAGCTTTCAGCGGGTGACACTGGGACTTGCTCCCCTCAGTTGAGCACCTGTCTGAGGCTTGTGTTTGTGGGCTTTCCCGGTGGAAGTCTAAATCCTGGAAGTGGAGCTTTCAGCGGGTGATACTCGGACTCGCTCCCCCCATTCGGGCACTTGTCTGGGGCTTGTGTTTGGGGACTTGCCGCATGGAAGTCCAAATCCTGGAAGTGGAGCTTTCAGCGGGTGATACTCGGACTCGCTCCCCCCATTCGGGCACTTGTCTGGGGCTTGTGTTTGGGGACTTGCCCCATGGAAGTCCAAATCCTGGAAGTGGAACTTTCAGCGGGTGGTACTCGGACTCGCTCCCCTCAGTCGAGCACCTGTCTGAGGCTTGTGTTTGGGGACTTGCCGCATGGAAGTCCAAATCCTGGAATTGGAGCTTTCAGCGGGTGAAGCTCGGACTCGCTCCCCTCAGTTGAGCACCTGTCTGAGGCTTGTGTTTGTGGGCTTTCCCGGTGGAAGTCTAAATCCTGGAAGTGGAGCTTTCAGCGGGTGATACTCGGACTCGCTCCCCCCATTCGGGCACTTGTCTGGGGCTTGTGTTTGGGGACTTGCCGCATGGAAGTCCAAATCCTGGAAGTGGAGCTTTCAGCGGGTGATCCTCGGACTCGCTCCCCCCATTCGGGCACTTGTCTGGGGCTTGTGTTTGGGGACTTGCCGCATGGAAGTCCAAATCCTGGAAGTGGAGCTTTCAGCGGGTGATGCTCGGACTCGCTCCCCTCAGTAAGGCACATGTCTGGGGCTTGTATTTGGGGACTTGCCGCATGGAAGTCCAAATCCTGGAAGTGGAGCTTTCAGCGGTGGATGCTCAGACTCGCTCCCCCCAGTCGGGCACTTGTCTGGGGCTTGTGTTTGGGGACTTGCCGCATGGAAGTCCAAATCCTGGAAGTGGAGCTTTCAGCGGGTGATACTCGGACTCGCTCCCCCCATTCGGGCACTTGTCTGGGGCTTGTGTTTGGGGACTTGCCCCATGGAAGTCCAAATCCTGGAAGTGGAGCTTCCAGCGGGTGGTACTCGGAATCGCTCCCCTCAGTAAGGCACCTGTCTGGGGCTTGTGTTTGGGGACTTGCCGCATGGAAGTCCAAATCCTGGAAGTGGAACTTTCAGCGGGTGGAACTCGGACTCGCTCCCCTCAGTTGAGCACCTGTCTGAGGCTTGTGTTTGTGGGCTTTCCCGGTGGAAGTCTAATTCTTGGAAGTGGAGCTTTCAGCGGGTGATACTCGGACTCGCTCCCCCAATTCGGGCACTTGTCTGGGGCTTGTGTTTGGGGACTTGCCGCATGGAAGTCCAAATCCTGGAAGTGGAACTTTCAGCGGGTGGTACTCGGACTCGCTCCCCTCAGTCGAGCACCTGTCTGAGGCTTGTGTTTGGGGACTTGCCGCATGGAAGTCCAAATCCTGGAAGTGGAGCTTTCAGCGGGTGATACTCGGACTCGCTCCCCTCAGTAAGGCACCTGTCTGGGGCTTGTGTTTGGCGACTTGCCGCATGGAAGTCCAAATCCTGGAAGTGGAACTTTCAGCGGGTGGAACTCGGACTCGCTCCCCTCAGTTGAGCACCTGTCTGAGGCTTGTGTCTGTGGGCTTTCCCGGTGGAAGTCTAAATCCTGGAAGTGGAGCTTTCAGCGGGTGATACTCGGACTCGCTCCCCTCAGTCGAGCACCTGTCTGAGGCTTGTGTTTGGGGACTTGCCGCATGGAAGTCCAAATCCTGGAAGTGGAGCTTTCAGCGGGTGATACTCGGACTCGCTCCCCTCAGTAAGGCACCTGTCTGGGGCATGTGTTTGGCGACTTGCCGCATGGAAGTCCAAATCCTGGAAGTGGAACTTTCAGCGGGTGGAACTCGGACTCGCTCCCCTCAGTTGAGCACCTGTCTGAGGCTTGTGTCTGTGGGCTTTCCCGGTGGAAGTCTAAATCCTGGAAGTGGAGCTTTCAGCGGGTGATACTCGGACTCGCTCCCCCCATTCGGGCACTTGTCTGGGGCTTGTGTTTGGGGACTTGCCGCATGGAAGTCCAAATCCTGGAAGTGGAGCTTTCAGCGGGTGATTCTCGGACTCGCTCCCCTCAGTAAGGCACCTGTCTGGGGCTTGTGTTTGGGGACTTGCCGCATGGAAGTCCAAATCCTGGAAGTGGAACTTTCAGCGGGTGGAACTCGGACTCGCTCCCCTCAGTTGAGCACCTGTCTGAGGCTTGTGTTTGTGGGCTTTCCCGGTGGAAGTCTAAATCCTGGAAGTGGAGCTTTCAGCGGGTGATACTCGGACTCGCTCCCCCCATTCGGGCACTTGTCTGGGGCTTGTGTTTGGGGACTTGCCGCATGGAAGTCCAAATCCTGGAAGTGGAACTTTCAGCGGGTGATACTCGGACTCGCTCCCCCCATTCGGGCACTTGTCTGGGGCTTGTGTTTGGGGACTTGACCCAAGGAAGTCCAAATCCTGGAAGTGGAACTTTCAGCGGGTGGTACTCGGACTCGCTCCCCTCAGTCGAGCACCTGTCTGAGGCTTGTGTTTGGGGACTTGCCGCATGGAAGTCCAAATCCTGGAAGTTGAGCTTTCAGCGGGTGATAATCGGACTCGCTCCCCTCAGTAAGGCACCTGTCTGGGGCTTGTGTTTGGCGACTTGCTGCATGGAAGTCCAAATCCTGGAAGTGGAACTTTCAGCGGGTGGAACTCGGACTCGCTCCCCTCAGTTGAGCACCTGTCAGAGGCTTGTGTCTGTGGGCTTTCCCGGTGAAAGTCTAAATCCTGGAAGTGGAGCTTTCAGCGGGTGATACTCGGACTCGCTCCCCCCATTCGGGCACTTGCCTGGGGCTTGTGTTTGGGGACTTGCCGCATGGAAGTCCAAATCCTGGAAGTGGAGCTTTCAGCGGGTGATGCTCGGACTCGCTCCCCCCAGTCGGGCACTTGTCTGAGGCTTGTGTTTGTGGGCTTTCCCGGTGGAAGTCTAAATCCTGGAAGTGGAGCTTTCAGCGGGTGATACTCGGACTCGCTCCCCCCATTCGGGCACTTGTCTGGGGCTTATCTTTGGGGACTTGCCGCATGGAAGTCCAAATCCTGGAAGTGGAGCTTTCAGCGGGTGACACTGGGACTCGCTCCCATCAGTTGAGCACCTGTCTGAGGCTTGTGTTTGTGGGCTTTCCCGGTGGAAGTCCAAATCCTGGAAGTGGAGCTTTCAGCGGGTGATACTCGGACTCGCTCCCCTCAGTAAGGCACCTGTCTGGGGCTTGTGTTTGGGGACTTGCCGCATGGAAGTCCAAATCCTGGAAGTGGAACTTTCAGCGGGTGGAACTCGGACTCGCTCCCCTCAGTTGAGCACCTGTCTGAGGCTTGTGTTTGTGGGCTTTCCCGGTGGAAGTCTAAATCCTGGAAGTGGAGCTTTCAGCGGGTGATACTCGGACTCGCTCCCCCCATTCGGGCACTTGTCTGGGGCTTGTGTTTGGGGACTTGCCGCATGGAAGTCCAAATCCTGGACGTGGAGCTTTCAGCGGGTGATGCTCGGACTCGCTCCCCCCATTCGGGCACTTGTCTGGGGCTTGTGTTTGGGGACTTGCTGCATGGAAGTCCAAATCCTGGAAGTGGAACTTTCAGCGGGTGGTACTCGGACTCGCTCCCCTCAGTCGAGCACCTGTCTGAGTCTTGTGTTTGGGGACTTACCCCATGGAAGTCCAAATCCTGGAAGTGGAACTTCCAGCGGGTGATACTCGGACTCGCTCGCCTCAGTCGGGCACCTGTCTTGGGCTTGTGTTTGGGGACTTGCCCCATGGAAGTCCAAATCCTGGAAGTGGAACTTTCAGCGGGTTGTACTCAGACTCGCTCCCCTCAGTTGAGCACCTGTCTGAGGCTTGTGTTTGTGGACTTGCCTGGTGGAAGTCTTAATCCTGGAAGTGGAGCTTTCAGCGGGTTATGCTCGGACTCGCTCCCCCCACTCGGGCACTTGTCTGGGGCTTGTGTTTGGGGACTTGCCCCATGGAAGTCCAAATCCTGGAAGTGGAACTTCCAGCGGGTGGTACTCGGAATCGCTCCCCCCATTCGGGCACTTGTCTGGGGCTTGTGTTTGGGGACTTGCCGCATGGAAGTCCAAATCCTGGAAGTGGAGCTTTCAGCGGGTGATACTCGGACTCGCTCCCCTCAGTAAGGCACCTGTCTGGGGCTTGTGTTTGGGGACTTGCCGCATGGAAGTCCAAATCCTGGAAGTGGAACTTTCAGCGGGTGGAACTCGGACTCGCTCCCCTCAGTTGAGCACCTGTCTGAGGCTTGTGTTTGTGGGCTTTCCCGGTGGAAGTCTAAATCCTGGAAGTGGAGCTTTCAGCGGGTGATACTCGGACTCGCTCCCCCCATTCGGGCACTTGTCTGGGGCTTGTGTTTGGGGACTTGACCCAAGGAAGTCCAAATCCTGGAAGTGGAACTTTCAGCGGGTGGAACTCGGACTCGCTCCCCTCAGTTGAGCACCTGTCTGAGGCTTGTGTTTGGGGACTTGCCGCATGGAAGTCCAAATCCTGGAAGTGGAACTTTCAGCGGGTGGTACTCGGACTCGCTCCCCTCAGTCGAGCACCTGTCTGAGGCTTGTGTTTGGGGACTTGCCGCATGGAAGTCCAAATCCTGGAAGTGGAGCTTTCAGCGGGTGATACTCGGACTCGCTCCCCTCAGTAAGGCACCTGTCTGGGGCTTGTGTTTGGGGACTTGCCGCATGGAAGTCCAAATCCTGGAAGTGGAACTTTCAGCTGGTGGAACTCGGACTCGCTCCCCTCAATTGAGCACCTGTCTGAGGCTTGTGTTTGTGGGCTTTCCGGTGGAAGTCTAAATCCTGGAAGTGGAGCTTTCAGCGGGTGATACTCGGACTCGCTCCCCCAATTCGGGCACTTGTCTGGGGCTTGTGTTTGGGGACTTGCCGCATGGAAGTCCAAATCCTGGAAGTGGAACTTTCAGCGGGTGGTACTCGGACTCGCTCCCCTCAGTCGAGCACCTGTCTGAGGCTTGTGTTTGGGGACTTGCCGCATGGAAGTCCAAATCCTGGAAGTGGAGCTTTCAGCGGGTGATACTCTGACTCGCTCCCCTCAGTAAGGCACCTGTCTGGGGCTTGTGTTTGGCGACTTGCCGCATGGAAGTCCAAATCCTGGAAGTGGAACTTTCAGCGGGTGGAACTCTGACTCGCTCCCCTCAGTTGAGCACCTGTCTGAGGCTTGTGTCTGTGGGCTTTCCCGTTGGAAGTCTAAATCCTGGAAGTGGAGCTTTCAGCGGGTGATACTCGGACTCGCTCCCCCTATTCGGGCACTTGTCTGGGGCTTGTGTTTGGGGACTTGCCGCATGGAAGTCCAAATCCTGGAAGTGGAGCTTTCAGCGGGTGATTCTCGGACTCGCTCCCCTCAGTAAGGCACCTGTCTGGGGCTTGTGTTTGGGGACTTGCCGCATGGAAGTCCAAATCCTGGAAGTGGAACTTTCAGCGGGTGGAACTCGGACTCGCTCCCCTCAGTTGAGCACCTGTCTGAGGCTTGTGTTTGTGGGCTTTCCCGGTGGAAGTCTAAATCCTGGAAGTGGAGCTTTCAGCGGGTGATACTCGGACTCGCTCCCCCCATTAGGGCACTTGTCTGGGGCTTGTGTTTGGGGACTTGCCGCATGGAAGTCCAAATCCTGGAAGTGGAGCTTTCAGCGGGTGATACTCGGACTCGCTCCCCCCATTCGGGCACTTGTCTGGGGCTTGTGTTTGGGGACTTGACCCAAGGAAGTTCAAATCCTGGAAGTGGAACTTTCAGCGGGTGGTACTCGGACTCGCTCCCCTCAGTCGAGCACCTGTCTGAGGCTTGTGTTTGGGGACTTGCCGCATGGAAGTCCAAATCCTGGAAGTGGAGCTTTCAGCGGGTGATAATCGGACTCGCTCCCCTCAGTAAGGCACCTGTCTGGGGCTTGTGTTTGGCGACTTGCTGCATGGAAGTCCAAATCCTGGAAGTGGAACTTTCAGCGGGTGGAACTCGGACTCGCTCCCCTCAGTTGAGCACCTGTCTGAGGCTTGTGTCTGTGGGCTTTCCCGGTGAAAGTCTAAATCCTGGAAGTGGAGTTTTCAGCGGGTGATACTCGGACTCGCTCCCCCCATTCGGGCACTTGCCTGGGGCTTGTGTTTGGGGACTTGCCGCATGGAAGTCCAAATCCTGGAAGTGGAGCTTTCAGCGGGTGATGCTCGGACTCGCTCCCCCCATTCGGGCACTTGCCTGGGGCTTGTGTTTGGGGACTTGCCGCATGGAAGTCCAAATCCTGGAAGTGGAACTTTCAGCGGGTGGAACTCGGACTCGCTCCCCTCAGTTGAGCACCTGTCTGAGGCTTGTGTTTGTGGGCTTTCCCGGTGGAAGTCTAAATCCTGGAAGTGGAGCTTTCAGCGGGTGATACTCGGACTCGCTCCCCCCATTCGGGCACTTGTCTGGGGCTTGTGTTTGGGGACTTGCCGCATGGAAGTCCAAATCCTGGAAGTGGAGCTTTCAGCGGGTGATACTCGGACTCGCTCCCCCCATTCGGGCACTTGTCTGGGGCTTGTGTTTGGGGACTTGCCCCATGGAAGTCCAAATTCTGGAAGTGGAACTTTCAGCGGGTGGAACTCGGACTCGCTCCCCTCAGTTGAGCACCTGTCTGAGGCTTGTGTTTTGGGCTTTCCCGGTGGAAGTCTAAATCCAGGAAGTGGAGCTTTCAGCGGGTTATACTCGGACTCGCTCCCCCCATTCGGGCACTTGTCTGGGGCTTGTGTTTGGGGACTTGCCGCATGGAAGTCCAAATCCTGGAAGTGGAGCTTTCAGCGGGTGATGCTCGGACTCGCTCCCCTCAGTAAGGCACATGTCTGGGGCTTGTATTTGGGGACTTGCCGCATGGAAGTCCAAATCCTGGAAGTGGAAATTTCAGCGGTGGATGCTCAGACTCGCTCCCCCCATTCGGGCACTTGTCTGGGGCTTGTGTTTGGGGACTTGCCCCATGGAAGTCCAAATCCTGGAAGTGGAGCTTCCAGCGGGTGGTACTCGGAATCGCTCCCCTCAGTTGGGCACCTGTCTGGGGCTTGTGTTTGGGGACTTGCCGCATGGAAGTCCAAATCCTGGAAGTGGAACTTTCAGCGGGTGGAACTCGGACTCGCTCCCCTCAGTTGAGCACCTGTCTGAGGCTTGTGTTTGTGGGCTTTCCCGGTGGAAGTCTAAATCCTGGAAGTGGAGCTTTCAGCGGGTGATACTCGGACTCGCTCCCCCCATTCGGGCACTTGTCTGGGGCTTATGTTTGGGGACTTGCCGCATGGAAGTCCAAATCCTGGAAGTGGAGCTTTCAGCGGGTGACACTGGGACTCGCTCCCCTCAGTTGAGCACCTGTCTGAGGCTTGTGTTTGTGGGCTTTCCCGGTGGAAGTCTAAATCCTGGAAGTGGAGCTTTCAGCGGGTGATACTCGGACTCGCTCCCCCCATTCGGGCACTTGTCTGGGGCTTGTGTTTGGGGACTTGCCGCATGGAAGTCCAAATCCTGGAAGTGGAGCTTTCAGCGGGTGATACTCGGACTCGCTCCCCCCATTCGGGCACTTGTCTGGGGCTTGTGTTTGGGGACTTGCCCCATGGAAGTCCAAATCCTGGAAGTGGAACTTTCAGCGGGTGGTACTCGGACTCGCTCCCCTCAGTCGAGCACCTGTCTGAGGCTTGTGTTTGGGGACTTGCCGCATGGAAGTCCAAATCCTGGAAGTGGAGCTTTCAGCGGGTGAAGCTCGGACTCGCTCCCCTCAGTTGAGCACCTGTCTGAGGCTTGTGTTTGTGGGCTTTCCCGGTGGAAGTCTAAATCCTGGAAGTGGAGCCACCTGTCTGGGGCTTGTGTTTGGCGACTTGCCGCATGGAAGTCCAAATCCTGGAAGTGGAACTTTCAGCGGGTGGAACTCGGACTCGCTCCCCTCAGTTGAGCACCTGTCTGAGGCTTGTGTCTGTGGGCTTTCCCGGTGGAAGTCTAAATCCTGGAAGTGGAGCTTTCAGCGGGTGATACTCGGACTCGCTCCCCCCATTCGGGCACTTGTCTGGGGCTTGTGTTTGGGGACTTGCCGCATGGAAGTCCAAATCCTGGAAGTGGAGCTTTCAGCGGGTGATACTCGGACTCGCTCCCCTCAGTAAGGCACCTGTCTGGGGCTTGTGTTTGGGGACTTGCCGCATGGAAGTCCAAATCCTGGAAGTGGAACTTTCAGCGGGTGGAACTCGGACTCGCTCCCCTCAGTTGAGCACCTGTCTGAGGCTTGTGTTTGTGGGCTTTCCCGGTGGAAGTCAAAATCCTGGAAGTGGAGCCACCTGTCTGGGGCTTGTGTTTGGCGACTTGCCGCATGGAAGTCCAAATCCTGGAAGTGGAACTTTCAGCGGGTGGAACTCGGACTCGCTCCCCTCAGTTGAGCACCTGTCTGAGGCTTGTGTTTGTGGGCTTTCCCGGTGGAAGTCTAAATCTTGGAAGTGGAGCTTTCAGCGGGTGATACTCGGACTCGCTCCCCCAATTCGGGCACTTGTCTGGGGCTTGTGTTTGGGGACTTGCCGCATGGAAGTCCAAATCCTGGAAGTGGAACTTCCAGCGGGTGGTACTCGGAATCGCTCCCCTCAGTTGGGCACCTGTCTGGGGCTTGTGTTTGTGGACTTACCACATGGACGTCTAATTCCTGGAATCCTACAACAGTGGAAAACAATGCCACCTTGTTGCCTTTAGGACTTACTGCATGGAAGTCCAATTCGTGGAAGTACAATTTCTTGAATGCTACAGCAGAGGATACAGTGCCGCCTTGTGGCCATTTAGTAGCATTAAATGCTTACTTTTTAAACTCATGTAAAACTACATAAACAATATGCTTTTTTATGCATGAATATATTTAGGAGCCCTACAAATTTAGCTCTACCTGTCATATTTTTCCTATTTAAAAATAATGATATTTTTTTCCCCAATTCCGGATTCCAACTTTACTAGCCGAAAGTTTTCCTCCCATCATTGAAATGAATGGGAAGGTTAGCCAGTGCGGACTAGCACACTCGCTAACCTAGAGAAAATTCCGTCAACTTCAATGGAAACGCATGTTATTCGCTTCCATATTAAAGGCCACGGTTCCAGGAAATGAACCTCGGGAGGAGGGCCCTAACCCTAACCCTAACCCTAACCCTAACCCTAACCCTAACCCCAAATTGTCGATGAAGTAAGGGCTTTACAACCATATCTGGGGGCGGGAAAGTTCCGCTGAGTGGCTTAAGTTGATGGACATTATAATTTTCAACCCTTTTCTTCGAGTCGAAATTCGGCGGGTCGCCTGAAAAATATGACAGAGAAAGGTGTGCTTTTGGCGGATAGCCAAGGCGAAGGAGTTGGCCCTACGGTTGGAGCTCGGCACTGTGAATCACTGCTGCCAAATTGAAACCACGGGTTGTACGTGCATATTTACAAGTGTATCTAGCATAAATATACATGCCGAAGCAGTAAGTGACATTAATCTCAGTATACAAGTATCGCCTGTCAAGAAAGGCACACGAAGAGCACAGAGGACAGCGCAGCCACACACGTCGTTTTAAGGCACAAAACAGCAAACTTTCTATGAAGGAAGGACTTTACAAACATATTTGGGGGCGGGCAAGTTCCCCTGAGTGGCTTAAATTGATGAAAATTGTAATTATCAACACTTTTCTCCGAGTGTAAATTCGGCGGGTCGCCTGAAAAATATGAACGAGAAAGGTGTGCTTTTGGCGGATAGCCAAAGCGGAGGAGTCGGCCCCTGCGGTTGGAGCACCGCACTGTGAATCACGGCTGCCCAATCCAAACCAAAGGTTGTAGATGCATATTTACAAGTGTATCTATCATAAATATACGTGCCAAAGCAGAAAATGACATTAATTTCACTATACAACTAACGACTGTCAAGAAAGGCACACGAAGAGCAAAGGGGACAGCGCAGCCACACACGTCGTTTGAAGGCACAAAACAACAAATTGTCGATGAAGTAAGGGCTTTACAACCATATTTGGGGGAGGGTTAGTTCCCCTGAGTGGCTTAAAGTGATGAAAATTATGATTTTCAACACTTATCTACGAGTCGAAATTCGGCGGGGCGACTGAAAAATATGAACGAGAAAGGTGTGCTTTTGGCGGATAGCCAAAGCGGAGGAGTCGCCCCCTACGGTTGGAGCACCGCACTGTGAATCACGGCTGCCCAATCCAAACCAAAAGTTGTAGATGCATATTTAAAAGTGTATCCAGCATAAATATACGTGCCGAAGCAGAAAGTGACATTAATTTCACTTTACAACTAACGCCTGTCAAGAAAGGCACACGGAGCACAGGGGAAAGCGCAGCCACACACGTCGTTTTAAGGCACAAAACAACAAATTGTCGATGAAGTAAGGGCTTTACAACCATATTTTTTGGGAGGGTTATTTCCCCTGAGTGGCTTAAAGTGATGAAAATTATGATTTTCAACACTTATCTAAGAGTCGAAATTCTGCGACGCGACTGAAAAATATGAACGAGAAAGGTGTGCTTTTGGCAGATAGCCAAAGCGGAGGAGTCGCCCCCTACGGTGGAGCACCGCACTCTGAATCACGGCTGCCCAATCCAAACCAAAGGTTGTAGATGCATATTTACAAGTGTATCTAGCATAAATATACGTGCCGAAGCAGAAAGTGACATTAATTTCACTATACAACTAACGCCTGTCAAGAAAGGCAAACAAAGAGCACAGGGGACTGCGCAGCCACACACGTCATTTGAAGGCACAAAACAACAAATTGTCGATGAAGTAAGGACTTTACAACCATATTTGGGGGCGGGCAGGTTCCCCTGAGTGGCTTAAATTGATGAAAATTGTAATTATCAACACTTTTCTCCGAGTGTAAATTCGGCGCGTCACCTGAAAAATATGACCGAGAAAGGTGTGCTTTTGGTGTATAGCCAAGTCGGAGGAGTCGGCCCTTGTGGTTGGAGCTCCGCACTGCGAATCAATGCTGCCAAATCCAAACTACAGGTTGTAGATGCATATTTACAAGTGTATCTAGCATAAATATACGTGCCGAAGCAGAAAGTGACATTAATTTCACTCTACAACTAACGCCTGTCAAGAAACGCACACGAAGAGCACATGGGGAAAGCGCAGCCACACACGTCGTTTTAAGGCACAAAACAACAAATTGTCGATGAAGTAAGGGCTTTACAACCATATTTGGGGGAGGGTTAGTTCCCCTGAGTGGCTTAAAGTGATGAAAATTATGATTTTCAACACTTATCTACGAGTCGAAATTCGGCGGGGCGACTGAAAAATATGAACGAGAAAGGTGTGCTTTTGGCGGATAGCCAAAGCGGAGGAGTCGGCCCCTACGGTTGGAGCACCGCACTGTGAATCACGGCTGCCCAATCCAAACCAAAGGTTGTAGATGCATATTTACAAGTGTATCTATCATAAATATACGTGCCAAAGCAGAAAATGACATTATTTCACTACACAACTAACGCCTGTCAAGAAAGGCACACGAAGAGCATAGGGGACAGTGCAGCCACACACGTCGTTTTAAGGCACAAAACAACAAATTGTCGATGAAGTAAGGGCTTTACAACCATATTTGGGGGAGGGTTAGTTCCCCTGAGTGGCTTAAAGTGATGAAAATTATGATTTTCAACACTTATCTACGAGTCGAAATTCGGCGGGGCGACTGAAATATATGAACGAGAAAGGTGTGCTTTTGGCGGATAGCCAAAGCGGAGGAGTCGCCCCCTACGGTGGAGCACCGCACTCTGAATCACGGCTGCCCAATCCAAACCAAAGGTTGTAGATGCATAAATTACAAGTGTATCTAGCATAAATATACGTGCCGAAATAGAAAGTGACATTAATTTCACTACACAACTAACGCCTGTCAAGAAAGCCACACGAAGAGCATATGGGACAGCGCAGCCACACACGTCGTTTGAAGGCACAAAACAACAAATTGTCGATGAAGTAAGGGCGTTACAACCATATTTGGGGGATGGTTAGTTCCCCTGAGTGGCTTAAAGTGATGAAAATTATGATTTTCAACACTTATCTACGAGTCGAAATTCGGCGGGGCGACTGAAAAATATGAACGAGAAAGGTGTGCTTTTGGCGGATAGCCAAAGCGGAGGAGTCGGCCCCTACGGTTGGAGCACCGCACTGTGAATCAGGGCTGCCCAATCCAAACCAAAGGTTGTAGATGCATATTTACAAGTGTATCTATTATAAATATACGTGCCGAAGCAGAAAGTGACATTAATTTCACTCTACAACTAACGCCTGTCAAGAAACGCACACGAAGAGCACAGGGGAAAGCGCAGCCACACACGTCGTTTTAAGGTACAAAACAACAAATTGTCGATGAAGTAAGGGCTTTACAACCATATTTGGGGGAGGGTTAGTTCCCCTGAGTGGCTTAAAGTGATGAAAATTATGATTTTGAACACTTATCTACGAGTCGAAATTCGGCGGGGCGACTGAAAAATATGACCGAGAAAGGTGTGCTTTTGGTGTATAGCCAAGTCGGAGGAGTCGGCCCTTGCGGTTGGAGCTCTGCACTGCGAATCAATGCTGCCAAATCCAAACCACAGGTTGTAGATGCATATTTACAAGTGTATCTAGCATAAATATACGTGCCGAAGCAGAAAGTGACATTAATTTCACTCTACAACTAACGCCTGTCAAGAAACGCACACGAAGAGCACAGGGGACTGCGCAGCCACACACGTCGTTTTAAGGCACAAAACAACAAATTGTCAATGAAGTAAGGGCTTTACAACCTTATTTTTTGGGAGGGTTAGTTCCCCTGAGTGGCTTAAAATGATGAAAATTATGATTTTCAACACTTATCTACGAGTCGAAATTCGGCGGGGCGACTGAAAAATATGAACGAGAAAGGTGTGCTTTTGGCGGATAGCCAAAGCGGAGGAGTCGCCCCCTACGGTGGAGCACCGCACTCTGAATCACGGCTGCCCAATCCAAACCAAAGGTTGTAGATGCATAAATTACAAGTGTATCTAGCATAAATATACGTGCCGAAATAGAAAGTGACATTAATTTCACTACACAACTAACGCCTGTCAAGAAAGGCACACGAAGAGCACAGGGGACAGCGCAGCCACACACGTCGTTTGAAGGCACAAAACAACAAATTGCCGATGAAGTAAGGGCTTTACAACCATATTTGGGGGAGGGTTAGTTCCCCTGAGTGGCTTAAAGTGATGAAAATTATGATTTTCAACACTTATCTACGAGTCGAAATTCGGCGGGGCGACTGAAAAATATGAACGAGAAAGGTGTGCTTTTGGCGGATAGCCAAAGCGGAGGAGTCGGCCCCTACGGTTGGAGCACCGAACTGTGAATCAGGGCTGCCCAATCCAAACCAAAGGTTGTAGATGCATATTTACAAGTGTATCTATTATAAATATACGTGCCGAAGCAGAAAGTGACATTAATTTTACTCTACAACTAACGCCTGTCAAGAAACGCACACGAAGAGCACAGGGGAAAGCGCAGCCACACACGTCGTTTTAAGGTACAAAACAACAAATTGTCGATGAAGTAAGGGCTTTACAACCATATTTGGGGGAGGGTTAGTTCCCCTGAGTGGCTTAAAGTGATGAAAATTATGATTTTGAACACTTATCTACGAGTCGAAATTCGGCGGGGCGACTGAAAAATATGACCGAGAAAGGTGTGCTTTTGGTGTATAGCCAAGTCGGAGGAGTCGGCCCTTGCGGTTGGAGCTCTGCACTGCGAATCAATGCTGCCAAATCCAAACCACAGGTTGTAGATGCATATTTACAAGTGTATCTAGCATAAATATACGTGCCGAAGCAGAAAGTGACATTAATTTCACTCTACAACTAACGCCTGTCAAGAAACGCACACGAAGAGCACAGGGGACTGCGCAGCCACACACGTCGTTTTAAGGCACAAAACAACAAATTGTCAATGAAGTAAGGGCTTTACAACCTTATTTTTTGGGAGGGTTAGTTCCCCTGAGTGGCTTAAAGTGATGAAAATTATGATTTTCAACACTTATCTACGAGTCGAAATTCGGCGGGGCGACTGAAAAATATGAACGAGAAAGGTGTGCTTTTGGCGGATAGCCAACGCGGAGGAGTCGCCCCCTACGGTGGAGCACCGCACTCTGAATCACGGCTGCCCAATCCAAACCAAAGGTTGTAGATGCATAAATTACAAGTGTATCTAGCATAAATATACGTGCCGAAATAGAAAGTGACATTAATTTCACTACACAACTAACGCCTGTCAAGAAAGGCACACGAAGAGCACAGGGGACAGCGCAGCCACACACGTCGTTTGAAGGCACAAAACAACAAATTGCCGATGAAGTAAGGGCTTTACAACCATATTTGGGGGAGGGTTAGTTTCCCTGAGTGGCTTAAAGTGATGAAAATTATCATTTTCAACATTTATCTACGGGTCGAAATTTGGCGGGGCGCCTGAAAAATATGAACGAGAGAGGTGTGCTTTTGGCGGATAGCCAAAGCGGACGAGTCGGCCCCTACGGTTGGAGCACCGCACTGTGAATCAGGGCTGCCCAATCCAAACCAAAGGTTGTAGATGCATATTTACAAGTGTATCTATTATAAATATACGTGCCAAAGCAGAAAATGACATTATTTCACTATACAACTAACGCCTGTCAAGAAAGGCACACGAAGAGCATATGGGACAGCGCAGCCACACACGTCGTTTTAAGGCACAAAACAACAAATTAACGATAAAGTAAGGGCTTTACAACCATATTTGGGGGAGGGTTAGTTCCCCTGAGTGGCTTAAAGTGATGAAAATTATGATTTTCAACACTTATCTACGAGTCGAAATTCGGCGGGGCGACTGAAAAATATGAACGAGAAAGGTGTGCTTTTGGCGGATAGCCAAAGCGGAGGAGTCGCCCCCTACGGTTGGAGCACCGCACTGTGAATCACGGCTGCCCAATCCAAACCAAAAGTTGTAGATGCATATTTACAAGTGTATCCAGCATAAATATACGTGCCGAAGCAGAAAGTGACATTAATTTCACTTTACAACTAACGCCTGTCAAGAAAGGCACACGGAGCACAGGGGAAAGCGCAGCCACACACGTCGTTTTAAGGCACAAAACAACAAATTGTCGATGAAGTAAGGGCTTTACAACCATATTTTTTGGGAGGGTTAGTTCCCCGAGTGGCTTAAAGTGATGAAAATTATGATTTTCAACACTTATCTACGAGTCGAAATTCGGCGGGGCGACTGAAAAATATGAACGAGAAAGGTGTGCTTTTGGCGGATAGCCAAGTCGGAGGAGTCGGCCCTTGTGGTTGGAGCTCCGCACTGCGAATCAATACTGCCAAATCCAAACCACAGGTTGTAGATGCATATTTACAAGTGTATCTAGCATAAATATACGTGCCGAAGCAGAAAGTGACATTAATTTCACTCTACAACTAACGCCTGTCAAGAAACGCACACGAAGAGCACAGGGGAAAGCGCAGCCACACACGTCGTTTTAAGGTACAAAACAACAAATTGTCGATGAAGTAAGGGCTTTACAACCATATTTGGGGGAGGGTTAGTCCCCCTGAGTGGCTTAAAGTGATGAAAATTATGATTTTGAACACTTATCTACGAGTCGAAATTCGGCGGGGCGACTGAAAAATATGACCGAGAAAGGTGTGCTTTTGGTGTATAGCCAAGTCGGAGGAGTCGGCCCTTGCGGTTGGAGCTCTGCACTGCGAATCAATGCTGCCAAATCCAAACCACAGGTTGTAGATGCATATTTACAAGTGTATCTAGCATAAATATACGTGCCGAAGCAGAAAGTGATATTAATTTCACTCTACAACTAACGCCTGTCAAGAAAAGCACACGAAGAGCACAGGGGACTGCGCAGCCACACACGTCGTTTTAAGGCACAAAACAACAAATTGTCAATGAAGTAAGGGCTTTACAACCTTATTTTTTGGGAGGGTTAGTTCCCCTGAGTGGCTTAAAGTGATGAAAATTATGATTTTCAACACTTATCTACGAGTCGAAATTCGGCGGGGCGACTGAAAAATATGAACGAGAAAGGTGTGCTTTTGGCGGATAGCCAAAGCAGAGGAGTCGCCCCTACGGTGGAGCACCGCACTCTGAATCACGGCTGTCCAATCCAAACCAAAGGTTGTAGATGCATATTTACAAGTGTATCTAGCATAAATATACGTGCCGAAGCAGAAAGTGACAATAATTTCACTCTACAACTAACGCCTGAAAAGAAAGGCACACGAAGAGCACCGGGGAAAGCGCAGCCACACACGTCGTTTTAAGGCACAAAACAACAAATTGTCGATGAAGTAAGGGCTTTACAACCATATTTGGGAGAGGGTTAGTTCCCCTGAGTGGCTTAAAGTGATGAAAATATGATTTTCAACACTTATCTACGAGTCGAAATTCGGCGGGGCGACTGAAAAATATGACCGAGAAAGGTGTGCTTTTGGTGGATAGCCAAGGCGGAGGTGTCGACCCTACGTTTGGAGCTCTGCACTGTGAATCACAGCTGCCAAATCCAAACCAAAGGTTGTAGATGCATATTTACAAGTGTTTCTAGCAATTATACACGCCTAGAAGCAGAAAGTGACATTCATTTCCGTGTTCACGTAACCACTATCGAATTAACAGCACTTGGCCAAATTGTCACTTTCAGGCGCTGAAACGCTCATTCTGGACATAAAAAACCAAAAGGCTGCCAAATCGAAACCAAAGGCTAAAGATGCATATTTATATGTGTCTCTAGCATAAATAAACCTTTGGAAGCAAAAAATGACTTTAATTTCAGTGTACACGTATCCCCTAATAAAATAATTGCACGTGGCCAAACTGTCATTTTCAGCCGCTGAAAAGCTCATTTTGGACATAAAAACCAAAAGGCTGGCAAATATAAACCAAAGGCTGTAGATACATATGTACTTATGTATATAGCATAAATACACGTCCCAAAGCAAATAATGACATTAATATCAGTGTACACGTAACCCCACTCCACCTGGCCAAACTGTAACTTTCAGGCGCTGTAATGCTCATTTTGGACATAAAAAAACAAAAGGCTTCCAAATCAAAACCAAAGGCTGTAGATGCATATTTACACGTGTATCTAGCATAAATACACGCCTAGAAGCAGAAAAAGACATTAATTTTAGTGTACACGTAACCCCTATCAAAATAACTGCACGTGGCCAAACTGTCACTTTCAGGCGCTGAAACGCTCATTTTGGATATAAAAAACCAAAAGGCTGCCAAATCAAAACCTAAGGCTGTAGATGCATATTTACACGTGTATCTAGCATAAATAAACCTCTGAAAGCATAAAATGACATTAATTTCTGTGTACACGTAACCCCTATATAAATAACTATAGGGCCAAACTGTCATTTTCAGGCGCTGAAACGCTCATTTTGGAAATAAAAAACCAAAAGGCTGCCAAATCAAAACCAAAGGCTATAGATGCATATTTACACGTGTATCCATCATTAATACACGCCTAGAAGCAGAAAATGACATTAATTTTAGTGTACACGTAACCCCTATCAAAATAACTGCACGTGGCCGAACTGTCATTTTCAGGCGCTGAAACGCTCATTTTGGACATAAAAAAAACAAAAGGCTGCCAAATCAAAACCAAAGGCTGTAGATGCATATTTACACGTGTATCTAGCATAAATAAACCCCTGAAAGCATAAAATGACATTCATTTCAGTTTAAACGTAACCCCTATCAAAATAACTGCACGTGGCCAAACTGTCACTTTCAGGAGCTGAAAAGCTCATATTGGACATAAAAGACAAAAACCTACTAAATCCAATCAAAAGGTGCTAGATTCATATCTACAAGTGTATCTAACATAAATAAATGCGCTGTAATGGAAAATGACATTAATTTCAATGTACATGACAGACTCTGTCAAAATGCCCAGGAAGAGCACAGGGGAAAGCGCAGCCACACACGTCGTTTGAAGGCACAAAACAACAAATTGTCGATGAAGTAAGGGCTTTGCAACCATATCTGGTTGCGGACAAGTTCCCCTGCGTGGCTTAAGTTGATGAAAATTATCATTTTCAACACTTTTCTCCGAGTCGAAATTCGGCGGGTCGCCTGAAAAATATGACCGAGAAAGGTGTGCTTTTGGCGGACAACCAATGCGGAGGAGTCGGCCCCTACGGTTGGAGCTCGGCACTGTGAATCAATGCTGCCAAATCCAAACCACAGGTTGTACATGCATATTTACAAGTGTATCTAGCATAAATAAACCTCTGAAAGCATAAAATGATATTAATTTCAGTTTAAACGTAACCCCTATCAAAATAACTGCACGTGGCCAAACTGTCATTTTCAGGAGCTGAAAAGCTCAAATTGGACATAAAAAACAAAAACCTACTAAATCCAAACATAAGGTGCTATATTCAAATCTACAAGTGTATCTAACATAAATAAATGCACTGAAATGGAAAATGACTTTAATTTCAGTGTACATGTAAACGACTCTGTCAAAATGCCCAGGAAGAGCACGAGGGACAGCGCAGCCACACATGTCACTTTGAGCCACAAAACAACAAATTGTCGATAAAGTAAGGGCTTTACAACCATATCTGGGGGCGGGCAAGTTCCGCTGAGTGGCTTGAGTTGATGGACATTATAATTTTCAACACTTTTCTTCAAATCGAAATTCGGCGGGTCGCCTGAAAAATATGACAGAGAAAGGTGTGCTTTTGGCGGATAGCCAAGGCGGAAGATTTGGCCTACGGTTGGAGCTCGGCACTGTGAATCACTGCTGCCAAATTGAAACCACGGGTTGTACGTGCATATTTACAAGTGTATCTAGCATAAATATACGTGCCGAAGCAGAAAGTGACATTAATCTCAGTATATAAGTATCGCCTGTCAAGAAAGGCACACGAAGAGCACAGAGGACAGCGCAGCCACACACGTCGTTTTAAGGCACAAAACAGCAAATTTTCTATGAAGAAAGGACTTTACAAAGATATTTGTGGGCGGGCAAGTTCCCCTGAGTGGCTTAAATTGATGAAAATTGTAATTATCAACACTTTTCTCCGAGTTGAAATTCGGCGGGTCGCCTGAAAAATATGACCGAGAAAGGTGTGCTTTTGGTGTATAGCCAAGGCGGAGGAGTCGGCCCCTGCGGTTGGAGCTCCGCACTGCGAATCAATGCTGCCAAATCCAAACCACAGGTTGTAGATGCATATTTACAAGTGTATCTATCATAAATATACGTGCCGAAGCAGAAAGTGACAATAATTTCACTCTACAACTAACGCCTGAAAAGAAAGGCACACGAAGAGCACCGGGGAAAGCGCAGCCACACACGTCGTTTTAAGGCACAAAACAACAAATTGTCGATGAAGTAAGGGCTTTACAACCATATTTGGGGGAGGGTTAGTTCCCCTGAGTGGCTTAAAGTGATGAAAATTATAATTTTCATTACTTATCTACGAGTCGAAATTCGGCGGGGCGACTGAAAAATATGAACGAGAAAGGTGTGCTTTTGGCGGATAGCCAAAGCGGAGGAGTCGGCCCCTACGGTTGGAGCACCGCACTGTGAATCACGGCTGCCCAATCCAAACCAAAGGTTGTAGATGCATATTTACAAGTCTATCTAGCATAAATATACGTGCCGAAGCAGAAAGTGACATTAATTTCACTACACAACTAACGCCTGTCAAGAAAGGCACACGAAGAGCACAGGGGACAGCGCAGCCACACACGTCGTTTTAAGGCACAAAACAACAAATTGTCTTTGAAATAAGGACTTTACAACAATATTTGGGGGCGGGTTAGTTCCCCTGAGTGGCTTAAATTGATGTTAATTGTTATTTTCAACACTTTTCTCCGAGTCGAAATTCGGCGGGTCGCCTCAAAAATATGACCGAGAAAGGTGTGCTTTTGGTGGATAGCCAAGGCGGAGGAGTCGGCCCCTGCGGTTGGAGCTCCGCACTGCGAATCAATGCTGCCAAATCCAAACCACAGGTTGTAGATCCATATTTACAAGTGTATCTAGCATGAATACACGTGCCGAAGCAGAAAGTAACATTCATTTCAGTATACAAGTTACGCCTGTAAAGAAAGGCACACGAAGAGCACAGGGGACAGTGCAGCCACACACGTCGTTTTAAGGCACAAAACAACAAATTGTCGATGAAGTAAGGGCTTTACAACCATATTAGGGGGAGGGTTAGTTCCCCTGAGTGGCTTAAAGTGATGAAAATTATAATTTTCAACACTTATCTACGAGTCGAAATCCGGCGGGGCTTCTGGAAAATATGACCGAGAAAGGTGTGCTTTTGGCGGATAGCCAAAGCGGAGGAGTCGGCCCCTACGGTTGGAGCACCGCACTGTGAATTACGGCTGCCCAATCCAAACCAAATGTTGTAGATGCATATTTACAAGTGTATCTAGCATAAATATACGTGCCGAAGCAGAAAGTGACAATAATTTTTCTATACAGCTAACGCCTGTCAAGAAAGTTACACGAAGAGAACAGGGGACAGCGCAGCCACACACGTCATTTTAAGGCACAAAACAACAAATTGTCGATGAAGTAAGGGCTTTACAACCATATTTGGGAGAGGGTTAGTTCCCCTGAGTGGCTTAAAGTTATGAAATTTATAGGTTTCAACACTTATCTACGAGTCGAAATTCGGCGGGGCGCCTGAAAAATATGACCGAGAAAGGTGTGCTTTTGGTGCTTAGCCAAGGCGGAGGAGTCGGCCCCTGCGGTTGGAGCTCCGCACTGCGAATCAATGCTGCCAAATCCAAACCAAATGTTGTAGATCCATATTTACAAGTGTATCTAGCATAAATATACGTGCCGAAGTAGAAAGTGACATTAATTTCACTCTACAACTAACGCCTGTCAGGAAAGGCACACGAAGAGCACAGGGGAAAGCGCAGCCACACACGTCGTTTTAAGGCACAAAACAACAAATTGTCGATGAAGTAAGGGCTTTACAACCCTATTTTTTGGGAGGGTTAGTTCCCCTGAGTGGCTTAAAGTGATGAAAATTATGATTTTCAACACTTATCTAAGAGTCGAAATTCTGCGACGCGACTGAAAAATATGAACGAGAAAGGTGTGCTTTTGGCAGATAGCCAAAGCGGAGGAGTCGCCCCCTACGGTGGAGCACCGCACTCTGAATCACGGCTGCCCAATCCAAACCAAAGGTTGTAGATGCATATTTACAAGTGTATCTAGCATAAATATACGTGCCGAAGCAGAAAGTGACATTAATTTCACTACACAACTAACGCCTGTCAAGAAAGGCACACGAAGAGCACAGGGGAAAGCGCAGCCACACACGTCGTTTTAAGGCACAAAACAACAAATTGTCGATGAAGTAAGGGCGTTACAACCATATTTGGGGGATGGTTAGTTACCCTGAGTGGCTTAAAGTGATGAAAATATGATTTTCAACACTTATCTACGAGTCGAAATTCGGCGGGGCGACTGAAAAATATGACCGAGAAAGGTGTGCTTTTGGTGCATAGCCAAGGCGGAGGTGTCGACCCTACGTTTGGAGCTCTGCACTGTGAATCACAGCTGCCAAATCCAAACCAAAGGTTGTAGATGCATATTTACAAGTGTTTCTAGCAATTATACACGCCTAGAAGCAGAAAGTGACATTCATTTCCGTGTTCACGTAACCACTATCGAATTAACAGCACTTGGCCAAATTGTCACTTTCAGGCGCTGAAACGCTCATTCTGGACATAAAAAACCAAAAGGCTGCCAAATCGAAACCAAAGGCTAAAGATGCATATTTATATGTGTCTCTAGCATAAATAAACCTTTGGAAGCAAAAAATGACTTTAATTTCAGTGTACACGTATCCCCTAATAAAATAATTGCACGTGGCCAAACTGTCATTTTCAGCCGCTGAAAAGCTCATTTTGGACATAAAAACCAAAAGGCTGGCAAATATAAACCAAAGGCTGTAGATACATATGTACTTATGTATATAGCATAAATACACGTCCCAAAGCAAATAATAACATTAATATCAGTGTACACGTAACCCCACTCCACCTGGCCAAACTGTAACTTTCAGGCGCTGTAATGCTCATTTTGGACATAAAAAAACAAAAGGCTTCCAAATCAAAACCAAAGGCTGTAGATGCATATTTACACGTGTATCTAGCATAAATACACGCCTAGAAGCAGAAAAAGACATTAATTTTAGTGTACACGTAACCCCTATCAAAATAACTGCACGTGGCCAAACTGTCACTTTCAGGCGCTGAAACGCTCATTTTGGATATAAAAAACCAAAAGGCTGCCAAATCAAAACCTAAGGCTGTAGATGCATATTTACACGTGTATCTAGCATAAATAAACCTCTGAGAGCATAAAATGACATTAATTTCTGTGTACACGTAACCCCTATATAAATAACTATAGGGCCAAACTGTCATTTTCAGGCGCTGAAACGCTCATTTTGGAAATAAAAAACCAAAAGGCTGCCAAATCAAAACCAAAGGCTATAGATGCATATTTACACGTGTATCCATCATTAATACACGCCTACAAGCAGAAAATGACATTAATTTTAGTGTACACGTAACCCCTATCAAAATAACTGCACGTGGCCGAACTGTCATTTTCAGGCGCTGAAACGCTCATTTTGGACATAAAAAAAACAAAAGGCTGCCAAATCAAAACCAAAGGCTGTAGATGCATATTTACACGTGTATCTAGCATAAATAAACCCCTGAAAGCATAAAATGACATTCATTTCAGTTTAAACGTAACCCCTATCAAAATAACTGCACGTGGCCAAACTGTCACTTTCAGGAGCTGAAAAGCTCATATTGGACATCAAAGACAAAAACCTACTAAATCCAATCAAAAGGTGCTAGATTCATATCTACAAGTGTATCTAACATAAATAAATGCGCTGTAATGGAAAATGACATTAATTTCAATGTACATGACAGACTCTGTCAAAATGCCCAGGAAGAGCACAGGGGAAAGCGCAGCCACACACGTCGTTTGAAGGCACAAAACAACAAATTGTCGATGAAGTAAGGGCTTTGCAACCATATCTGGTTGCGGACAAGTTCCCCTGCGTGGCTTAAGTTGATGAAAATTATCATTTTCAACACTTTTCTCCGAGTCGAAATTCGGCGGGTCACCTGAAAAATATGACCGAGAAAGGTGTGCTTTTGGCGGACAACCAAGGCGGAGGAGTCGGCCCCTACGGTTGGAGCTCGGCACTGTGAATCAATGCTGCCAAATCCAAACCACAGGTTGTACATGCATATTTACAAGTGTATCTAGCATAAATAAACCTCTGAAAGCATAAAATGATATTAATTTCAGTTTAAACGTAACCCCTATCAAAATAACTGCACGTGGCCAAACTGTCATTTTCAGGAGCTGAAAAGCTCAAATTGGACATAAAAAACAAAAACCTACTAAATCCAAACATAAGGTGCTATATTCAAATCTACAAGTGTATCTAACATAAATAAATGCACTGAAATGGAAAATGACTTTAATTTCAGTGTACATGTAAACGACTCTGTCAAAATGCCCAGGAAGAGCACGAGGGACAGCGCAGCCACACATGTCACTTTGAGCCACAAAACAACAAATTGTCGATAAAGTAAGGGCTTTACAACCATATCTGGGGGCGGGCAAGTTCCGCTGAGTGGCTTAAGTTGATGGACATTATAATTTTCAACACTTTTCTTCAAATCGAAATTCGGCGGGTCGCCTGAAAAATATGACAGAGAAAGGTGTGCTTTTGGCGGATAGCCAAGGCGGAAGATTTGGCCTACGGTTGGAGCTCGGCACTGTGAATCACTGCTGCCAAATTGAAACCACGGGTTGTACGTGCATATTTACAAGTGTATCTAGCATAAATATACGTGCCGAAGCAGAAAGTGACATTAATCTCAGTATATAAGTATCGCCTGTCAAGAAAGGCACACGAAGAGCACAGAGGACAGCGCAGCCACACACGTCGTTTTAAGGCACAAAACAGCAAATTTTCTATGAAGAAAGGACTTTACAAAGATATTTGTGGGCGGGCAAGTTCCCCTGAGTGGCTTAAATTGATGAAAAATGTAATTATCAACACTTTTCTCCGAGTTGAAATTCGGCGGGTCGCCTGAAAAATATGACCGAGAAAGGTGTGCTTTTGGTGTATAGCCAAGGCGGAGGAGTCGGCCCCTGCGGTTGGAGCTCCGCACTGCGAATCAATGCTGCCAAATCCAAACCACAGGTTGTAGATGCATATTTACAAGTGTATCTATCATAAATATACGTGCCGAAGCAGAAAGTGACAATAATTTCACTCTACAACTAACGCCTGAAAAGAAAGGCACACGAAGAGCACAGGGGAAAGCGCAGCCACACACGTCGTTTTAAGGCACAAAACAACAAATTGTCGATGAAGTAAGGGCTTTACAACCATATTTGGGGGAGGGTTAGTTCCCCTGAGTGGCTTAAAGTGATGAAAATTATAATTTTCATTACTTATCTACGAGTCGAAATTCGGCGGGGCGACTGAAAAATATGAACGAGAAAGGTGTGCTTTTGGCGGATAGCCAAAGCGGAGGAGTCGGCCCCTACGGTTGGAGCACCGCACTGTGAATCACGGCTGCCCAATCCAAACCAAAGTTTGTAGATGCATATTTACAAGTCTATCTAGCATAAATATACGTTCCGAAGCAGAAAGTGACATTAATTTCACTACACAACTAACGCCTGTCAAGAAAGGCACACGAAGAGCACAGGGGACAGCGCAGCCACACACGTCGTTTTAAGGCACAAAACAACAAATTGTCTTTGAAATAAGGACTTTACAACAATATTTGGGGGCGGGTTAGTTCCCCTGAGTGGCTTAAATTGATGTTAATTGTTATTTTCAACACTTTTCTCCGAGTCGAAATTCGGCGGGTCGCCTCAAAAATATGACCGAGAAAGGTGTGCTTTTGGTGGATAGCCAAGGCGGAGGAGTCGGCCCCTGCGGTTGGAGCTCCGCACTGCGAATCAATGCTGCCAAATCCAAACCACAGGTTGTAGATCCATATTTACAAGTGTATCTAGCATGAATACACGTGCCGAAGCAGAAAGTAACATTTATTTCAGTATACAAGTTACGCCTGTAAAGAAAGGCACACGAAGAGCACAGGGGACAGTGCAGCCAAACACGTCGTTTTAAGGCACAAAACAACAAATTGTCGATGAAGTAAGGGCTTTACAACCATATTAGGGGGAGGGTTAGTTCCCCTGAGTGGCTTAAAGTGATGAAAATTATAATTTTCAACACTTATCTACGAGTCGAAATCCGGCGGGGCTTCTGGAAAATATGACCGAGAAAGGTGTGCTTTTGGCGGATAGCCAAAGCGGAGGAGTCGGCCCCTACGGTTGGAGCACCGCACTGTGAATTACGGCTGCCCAATCCAAACCAAATGTTGTAGATGCATATTTACAAGTGTATCTAGCATAAATATACGTGCCGAAGCAGAAAGTGACAATAATTTTTCTATACAGCTAACGCCTGTCAAGAAAGTTACACGAAGAGAACAGGGGACAGCGCAGCCACACACGTCATTTTAAGGCACAAAACAACAAATTGTCGATGAAGTAAGGGCTTTACAACCATATTTGGGAGAGGGTTAGTTCCCCTGAGTGGCTTAAAGTTATGAAATTTATAGGTTTCAACACTTATCTACGAGTCGAAATTCGGCGGGGCGCCTGAAAAATATGACCGAGAAAGGTGTGCTTTTGGTGGTTAGCCAAGGCGGAGGAGTCGGCCCCTGCGGTTGGAGCTCCGCACTGCGAATCAATGCTGCCAAATCCAAACCAAATGTTGTAGATCCATATTTACAAGTGTATTTAGCATAAATATACGTGCCGAAGTAGAAAGTGACATTAATTTCACTCTACAACTAACGCCTGTCAGGAAAGGCACACGAAGAGCACAGGGGAAAGCGCAGCCACACACGTCGTTTTAAGGCACAAAACAACAAATTGTCGATGAAGTAAGGGCTTTACAACCCTATTTTTTGGGAGGGTTAGTTCCCCTGAGTGGCTTAAAGTGATGAAAATTATGATTTTCAACACTTATCTAAGAGTCGAAATTCTGCGACGCGACTGAAAAATATGAACGAGAAAGGTGTGCTTTTGGCAGATAGCCAAAGCGGAGGAGTCGCCCCCTACGGTGGAGCACCGCACTCTGAATCACGGCTGCCCAATCCAAACCAAAGGTTGTAGATGCATATTTACAAGTGTATCTAGCATAAATATACGTGCCGAAGCAGAAAGTGACATTAATTTCACTATACAACTAACGCCTGTCAAGAAAGGCACACGAAGAGCACAGGGGACAGCGCAGCCACACACGTCGTTTGAAGGCACAAAACAACAAATTGTCGATGAAGTAAGGGCTTTACAACCATATTTGGGGGAGGGTTAGTTCCCCTGAGTGGCTTAAAGTGATGAAAATTATAATTTTCATTACTTATCTACGAGTCGAAATTCGGCGGGGCGACTGAAAAATATGAACGAGAAAGGTGTGCTTTTGGCGAATAGCCAAAGCGGAGGAGTCGGCCCCTACGGTGGAGCACCGCACTGTGAATCACGGCTGCCCAATCCAAACCAAAGGTTGTAAATGCATATTTACAAGTCTATCTAGCATAAATATACGTGCCGAAGCAGAAAGTGACATTAATTTCACTACACAACTAACGCCTGTCAAGAAAGGCACACGAAGAGCACAGGGGACAGCGCAGCCACACACGTCGTTTTTAAGGCACAAAACAACAAATTGTCTTTGAAATAAGGACTTTACAACCATATTTGGGGGGCGGGTGAGTTCCCCTGAGTGGCTTAAATTGATGAAAATTGTTATTTTCAACACTTTTCTCCGAGTCGAAATTCGGCTGGTCGCCTGAAAAATATGACCGAGAAAGGTGTGCTTTTGGTGTATAGCCAAGGCGGAGGAGTCGGCCCCTGCGGTTGGAGCTCCGCACTGCGAATCAATGCTGCCAAATCCAAACCACAGGTTGTAGATCCATATTTACAAGTGTATCTAGCATAAATACACGTGCCGAAGCAAAAAGTAACATTCATTT
This sequence comes from Filicampus tigris, assembly GCF_054856515.1. Lineage (NCBI taxonomy): Eukaryota > Metazoa > Chordata > Actinopteri > Syngnathiformes > Syngnathidae > Filicampus > Filicampus tigris. Next base: position 406,191 of record NW_028233406.1, on the reverse strand, counting down.
CATTATATAAGTTACGCCTGTCAAGAAAGGCACACGAAGAGCACAGGGGAAAGCGCAGCCACACACGTCGTTTTAAGGCACAAAATAACAAATTGTCGTTGAAGTAAGGGCTTTACAACCATATTTGGGGGAGGGTTAGTTCCCCTGAGTGGCTTAAAGTGATGAAAATGATCATTTTCAACACTTATCTACGAGTCGAAATTCGGCGGGGCTTCTGAAAAACATGACCGAGAAAGGTGTGCTTTTGGCCGATAGCCAAAGCGGAGGAGTTGGCCCCTACGGTTGGAGCACCGCACTGTGAATTACGGCTGCCCAATCCAAACCACAGGTTGTAGATCCATATTTACAAGTGTATCTAGCATAAATACACGTGCCGAAGCAGAAAGTAACATTCATTTCAGTATACAAGTTACGCCTGTCAAGAAAGGAACAGAAGAGCACAGGGGACTGCGCAGCCACACACGTCATTTTAAGACACAAAAATACAAATTGTCTACGAAGTAAGGGCTTTACAATTATTTTTGGGGGCGGGCAAGTTCCCCTGAGTTCCTTAATATGATGAAAATTATCATTTTCAACACTTTTTTCTGAGTCGAAATTCGGTGGGTCGCCTGAAAAATATGACAGAGAAAGGTGTGCTTTTGGCGGATAGCCAAGGCAGAAGATTTGGCCCTACGGTTGGAGCTCGGCACTGTGAATCACTGCTGCCAAATTGAAACCACGGGTTGTACGTGCATATTTACAAGTGTATCTAGCATAAATATACGTGCCGAAGCAGAAAGTGACATTAATCTCAGTATATAAGTATCGCCTGTCAAGAAAGGCACACGAAGAGCACAGAGGACAGCGCAGCCACACACGTCGTTTTAAGGCACAAAACAGCAAATTTTCTATGAAGAAAGGACTTTACAAAGATATTTGTGGGCGGGCAAGTTCCCCTGAGTGGCTTAAATTGATGAAAATTGTAATTATCAACACTTTTCTCCGAGTTGAAATTCGGCGGGTCGCCTGAAAAATATGACCGAGAAAGGTGTGCTTTTGGTGGATAGCCAAGGCGGAGGAGTCGGCCCCTGCGGTTGGAGCTCCGCACTGCGAATCAATGCTGCCAAATCCAAACCACAGGTTGTAGATGCATATTTACAAGTGTATCTATCATAAATATACGTGCCGAAGCAGAAAGTGACATTAATTTCACTACACAACTGAGGCCTGTCAAGAAAGGCAAATGAAGAGCACAGGGGACAGCGCAGCCACACACGTCGTTTTAAGGCACAAAACAACAAATTGTCTTTGAAATAAGGACTTTACAACCATATTTGGGGGCGGGTGAGTTCCCCTGAGTGGCTTAAATTGATGAAAATTGTTATTTTCAACACTTTTCTCCGAGTCGAAATTCGGCTGGTCGCCTGAAAAATATGACCGAGAAAGGTGTGCTTTTGGTGGATAGCCAAGGCGGAGGAGTCGGCCCCTGCGGTTGGAGCTCCGCACTGCGAATCAATGCTGCCAAATCCAAACCACAGGTTGTAGATCCATATTTACAAGTGTATCTAGCATAAATACACGTGCCGAAGCAAAAAGTAACATTCATTTCATTATATAAGTTACGCCTGTCAAGAAAGGCACACACGAAGAGCACAGGGGAAAGCGCAGCCACACACGTCGTTTTAAGGCACAAAATAACAAATTGTCGATGAAGTAAGGGCTTTACAACCATATTTGGGGGAGGGTTAGTTCCCCTGAGTGGCTTAAAGTGATGAAAATTATCATTTTCAACACTTTTTTCTGAGTCGAAATTCGGTGGGTCGCCTGAAAAATATGACAGAGAAAGGTGTGCTTTTGGCGGATAGCCAAGGCAGAGGAGTCGGCCCCTGTGGTTGGAGCTCCGCACTGTGAATCTCTGCTGCCAAATCGAAACTACAGGTTGTAGATGCATATTTACAAGTGTATCTAGCAATTATACACGCTCCGAAGCAGAAAGTGACATTCATTTCTGTGTTCACGTAACCAATATCAAATTAACAGCACTTGGCCAAACTGTCACTTTCAGGCGCTGAAACGCTCATTTTGGACATAAAAAACCAAAAGGCTGCCAAATCGAAACCAAAGGCTAAAGATGCATATTTGTACGTGTCTCTAGCATAAATACACCTCTGGAAGCAAAAAATGACATTAATTTCAGTGTACACGTATCCCCTAATAAAATAACTGCACGTGGCCAAACTGTCATTTTCAGCCGCTGAAACGCTCATTTTGGACATAAAAAACCAAAAGGCTGCCAAATCAAAACCAAAAGCAATAGATGCATATTTACACGTGTATATAGCATAAATAAACCTCTGAAAGCATAAAATGACATTAATTTCAGTTTACACGTAACCCCTATCAAAATAACTGCACGTGGCCAAACTGTCACTTTCAGGCGCTGAAACACTCATTTTGGACATAAAAAACCAAAAGGCTGCCAAATCAAAACCTAAGGCTGTAGATGCATATTTACACGTATATTTAGCATAAATAAACCTCTGAAAGCATAAAATGACATTAATTACAGTTTACACGTAACACCTATCAAAATAACTGCACGTGGCCAAACTGTCATTTTCAGGAGCTGAAAAGCTCAAATTGGACATAAAAAAACAAAAGGCAGCAAAATTCGAACCAAAGGCTGTAGATGCATATTTACACGTGTATCTAGCATAAATAAACATCTGAAAGCATAAAATGACATTAATTTCAGTTTACACGTATCCCTTATCAAAATAACTGCACGTGGCCAAACTGTCATTTTCAGGAGCTGAAAAGCTCAAATTGGACATGAAAAACAAAAACCTACTAAATCCAAACAAAAGGTGCTAGATTCATATCTACAAGTGTTTCTAACATAAATAAATGCGCTGAAATGGAAAATGACATTAATTTCAGTGTACATGTAAACGACTCTGTCAAAATGCCCAGGAAGAGCACACGGGACAGCGCAGCCACACACGTCGTTTTAAGGCACAAAAAAACGAATTGTCTATGAAGTAAGGTCTTTACAACCAAATTTGGGGGAGGGCAATTTCCCCTGAGTGGCTTAAGTATATTAAAGTTATCATTTTCAACACTGATCTCCGAGTCGAAATTCGGCGGGTCGCCTGAAAAACATGACCGAGAAAGGAGTGCTTTTGGCGGATAGCCAAGGCGGAGGAGTTGGACCTACAGTTGAAGCTCGGCACTGTGAATCACTGCTGCCAAATCGAAACCACAGGTTGTACATGCCCCTGTGGTTGTATTTATGTATCCATCATAAATATACTTGCCGAATCAGAAAGTGACATTAATTTCAGTATACAAGTAACGCCTTCAAGAAAAGAACACGAAGAACACAGGGGACAGCGCAGCCACACACGTCGTTTTAAGCCACAAAACAACAAATTGTCTACGAAGTAACGGCTTTACAACCATATTTGGGGGCGGGCAATTTCCCCTGAGTGGCTTAGATTGATGAAAATTATAATTTTCAACACTTTTCTCCGAGTCGAAATTTGGCGGGCTGCCTGAAAAATATGACCAAGAAAGGTGTGCTTTTGGCGGATAGCCAAGGTGGAGGAGTCGGCCCCTACGGTTGGAGCTCCGCACTGTGAATCACAGCTGCCAAATCCAAACCAAAGGTTGTAGATGCATATTTACAAATTTATCTAGCATAAATATACGTGCCGAAGCAGAAAGTGACAATTTCAGTATACAAGTAACGCCTGTCAAGAAAGGTACACGAAGAGCACAGGGGACAGCGCAGCCACACATGTCGTTTTAAGGCACAAAACAACAAATTGTCTATGAAGTAAGGGCTTTACAACCATATTTGGGGGCGGGCAAGATCCCCTGAGTGGCTTAAGTTGATGAAAATTATAATTTGCAACACTTTTCTTCAAGTAGAAAATCGGCGGGTCGCCTGAAAATTATGACCGAGAAAGGTGTGCTTTTGGCGGATAGCCAAGGCGGAGGAGTTGGCCCCTACGGTTTGAGCTCGGCACTGTGAATCACTGCTGCCAAATCCAAACCACAGGTTTGAAGGGTTTTATTATTAGTTTGTGAAGACATACACATGTATTGCTAGTGAAGGGTTTTATTATTAGTTTGTTTAGATATATAAATGTAAACCATTTATTAATGATTCAAAGTTGTATTACAAATGAGTAGAAGTAGAGCTGTTTCAAGGTTGCAATATCAGGGGAGCGGATGTATCGGAGGAACACAATGTGTGGGAGGTTTGATGGTACCTGGTGCCGCCAGTGAAAAAAGGGAGACAAAGGCGGGGGCCACAGTTTCTCTGAAGGCCCCGGTCTCTTGGAATGCAGATAACTTGGTGTTTCCAGGAGCTACAACCCAGCGAGTCATGTGCACAAGAAAAGGCGTCATCTGAGACGGCGGTGAAAAGAGAACCAATCAGCATCTGAAGAAATATATTGCAGATACCATGTAACTAATGAAATGATAGTGGCTAGTGTTTTTGGTGTGTTTAATTTGCATATTGTTTTCTATAACTGTTCGGGGCAACTCGGGTGTGGTGTCGCTCTCTGATGGCCACAGGAGCGCACAGATCTGTATTGAGAGGGAACCGAGCCCCCGATACTGTATTAGCTTTTGCTGTTAGGAATAAAATCTTTGTGATTCGGCTGATTGGCTTTCTGGTCTTCTCTCTTACGGAACGAGCCCGCATAATTGTTAGGTAAGGTGAAGCTAAGGTTAATGTCGGTTCAAATAATAAATATATGGTAAATAATTTGGGGTCAGATAATTAGGGTATCCGCTCCACCTGGGGACTCCATCGTTCTGCTGGGGGACTTCAATGCTCACGTGGGCAATGACAGTGAGACCTGGAGAGGTGTGATTGGGAGGAACGGCCCCCCCGATCTGAACCCGAGCGGTGTTCGGTTCCTGGACTTCTGTGCTCATCACGGATTGTCCATAACGAACACCATGTTCAAGCATAAGGGTGTCCATATGTGCACTTGGCACCAGGATACCCTAGGCCGCAGTTCGATGATCGACTTTGTAGTCGTATCATCGGACTTGCGGCCGCATGTTTTGGACACTCGGGTGAAGAGAGGGGCGGAGCTGTCAACTGATCACCATCTGGTGGTGAGTTGGCTCCGATGGTGGGGGAAGATGCCGGTCCGACCTGGCAGACCCAAACGTATTGTGAGGGTTTGCTGGGAACGTCTGGCAGAATCCCCTGTCAGAAGGAGTTTCAACTCCCACCTCCGGCAGAACTTTTCCCACGTCCCGGGGGAGGCGGGGGACATCGAGTCCGAGTGGTCAATGTTTCGTGCCTCCATTGTTGAGGCGGCCAATCGGAGCTGTGGCCGCAAGGTGGTCGGTGCCTGTCGTGGCGGCAATCCCCGAACCCGCTGGTGGACACCAGCGGTAAGGGATGCTGTCCAGCTGAAGAAGGAGTCCTATCAGGCCTTTTTGGCCTGCGGGACCCCGGAGGCAGCTGACGGGTACCGGCTGGCCAAGCGGAATGCAGCTCTGGCGGTTGCTGAGGCAAAAACCCGGGTGTGGGAGGAGTTCGGGGAGGCCATGGAAAATGACTTCCGGACGGCTTCGAGGAAATTCTGGTCCACCATCCGACGTCTCAGGAGGGGGAAGCAGTGCACCATTAACACTGTTTATAGTGGAGATGGGGTGCTGCTGACCTCAACTCGGGACGTTGTGGGTCGGTGGGGAGAGTACTTCGAAGACCTCCTCAATTCCACCGACACGCCTTCCACTGAGGAAGCAGAGCCTGGAGACTCTGAGGTGGGCTCTCCTATCTCTGGGGTTGAAGTAACCGAGGTAGTCAAAAAGCTCCTCGGTGGCAAAGCCCCGGGGGTGTATGAGATCCGCCCGGAGTTCATAAAGGCTCTGGATGTTGAGGGGCTGTCATGGTTGACACGTCTCTTCAACATCGCGTGGACATCAGGGACAGTGCCTCTGGATTGGCAGACCGGGGTGGTGGTCCCCCTTTTTAAGAAGGGGGACCGGAGGGTGTGCTCCAATTACAGAGGGATCACACTCCTCAGCCTCGACGGCAAGGTCTATTCAGGGGTGCTGGAGAGGAGGGTCCGTCCGTCGGAAGGTCGAATCCAGGATTCAGGAGGAGCAATGTGGTTTTCGTCCTGGCCGTGGAACAGTGGACCAGCTCTACACCCTCAGCAGGGTCCTCGAGGGTGCATGGGAGTTTGCCCAACCGGTCTACATGTGTTTTATGGACTTGGAGAAGGCGTTCGACCGTGTCCCTCGGGGAGTTCTGTGGGGGGTGCTTCGGGAGTACGGGGTACCGAGCCCCCTGATAAGGGCTGTCCGGTCCCTGTACCACCGATGCCAGAGTTTGGTCCGAATTGCCGGCAGTAAGTCGGATTCGTTTCCTGTGGGGGTTGGACTCCGCCAAGGCTGCCCTTTGTCACCGATTCTGTTCATAACCTTTATGGACAGAATCGAGGACAGTGTCGAGGGGGTCCAGTTTGGTGGCCTCAGTATTGCATCTCTGCTTTTTGCAGATGATGTGGTACTGTTGGCTTCTTCAAGCCGCGATCTCCAACTCTCGCTGGAGCGGTTCGCAGCCGAGTGTGAAACGGTCGGAATGAAGATCAGCACCTCCAAATCTGAGACCATGGTCCTCAGTCGGAAAAGGGTGGCGTGCCCTCTCCGGGTCGGGGATGGGATTCTGCCCCAAGTGGAGAAGTTCAAGTATCTTGGGGTCTTGTTCACGAGTGAGGGTAAGATGGAACGGGAGATCGACAGGCGGATCGGTGCAGCGTCTGCTGTGATGCGGACCCTGTATCGGTCTGTCGTGGTGAAGAAGGAGCTTAGCCGAATGGCGAAGCTCTCAATTTACCGGTCGATCTACGTTCCTACCCTCACCTATGGTCATGAGCTGTGGGTCATGACCGAAAGAACAAGATCTCGGATACAAGCGGCCGGAATGGGTTTCCTTCGCAGGGTGTCCGGGCTCTCCCTTAGAGATAGGGTGAGAAGTTCGACCATCCGGGAGGGACTCAGAGTCGAGCCGCTGCTCCTCCGCGTCGAGAGGAGCCAGTTGGGGTGGCTCGGGCATCTGATTAGGATGCCTCCTGGACGCCTCCCTGGTGAGGTGTTCCGGGCATGTCCCACCGGCAGGAGACCCCGAGGACGACCCAGAACACGCTGGAGAGACTATGTCTCCCGGCTTGCCTGGGAACGCCTTGGGATCCTTCCGGAAGAGCTGGAGGATGTTGCTGGGGAGAGGGAAGTCTGGGCTTCCCTGCTGAAGCTGCTGCCTCCGCGACCCGACTTCGGATAAGCGGGAGATAATGGATGGGATGGATGGATGGATAATTAGGGTATCGTGATTTAGACCTTAAACCTAACATACCATAACTTTCTTGTATGCTACATATAGGTTTGAAATGATGCGTACTAAGCGCACAATTTCCTCTCAAAATGCGTCTTGTACTCCAGTGCGACTTATATATGGTTTTTTTCCTCCTTTTTTCCTTTATGCATTTTATGGCTGGTGCGACTTGTACTCGGAGCAACTTATAGTCTGGAAAATACGGTAATGCTTTTTGACATTTGAAATTTTGGCACCCCTAATTAGAAGCTATTGTACACCTATTAACTACGGTTGAGTTGAATTTAGACACTGGAGGGGGGGAATAAGAATGGTGATGAACACATTTTTGGAGGTCAATTATTATTATTTCATTTTTTTTTTCTTCTCTCAATTCATGGATTCATGGATTTATGGATATTAGGACACTCTAAATTAAATTAACCACATTGTTCCACATTGTTAACCACATTGTTTTTTCTTTATTTGGCCATGGGTGGAGAAAGCGTAACTAGAAATTTTTCACTGGGGTGGCCAGAGTTAAACAACACCTCATTGAGTAGTGGCCGTATGTGCCTCCTTATATGTGTGCATTTTATCTCATGAAACCATGGCTGTGGATGGTATGATGAACAATGACTGATCTATCATTGTTGTTTGGTTTCTATTGTGTGAAATGATTATTTTGATTATTGAATGTTCTTGACTTAAAGAAATTATTTTCGTGTTTGCATTCAGACCATTTGTAAATTTGTATTATTCAAATATGCAGTTATTAAAAATGCGGTAGAGAATCCCATGTGAAAAAGCCTACAGTACATGGGTTATAGATGGCAGGGATCATATCTTCCTTACACAAAACGAGTAGAATTATCCTCAAGATGTATAAGATATATAAACAACATAAATTTTATGTGTTTGTATATGGAGAGTTTGAAGCACAGGTGATCCACATATAATTCAGTTAAAACGTAATTTTAAGGTGAAACATTTTCAAAAACCTTTTTCATACGGGATCAAGAGGTCAAAGCGTAGATTACTGCATCCATGTGAAAGTGGCAGGAACATCACAGGTACCAAATTTTCCACTGGGTGGTCAGGGGGGTTGGCCACCCCTTGGCCCTCTGTGGCTACAAACCTGGGAAAAGTGTAAGTTTTGGGCAGTATTTAGAATAAATTTCAACACGAGCTGTTTTTCTGTTTTTGCTGTTAAAAGATTGAATGTTTTGGTAGGGTGAGTATCTGTTTTGGGAGATTAAAACTGTTTTGCGATAGGTTTTAATTGATACATTCTTTCTCCATGTTCTATATATATCCTTAAGACAGGGAATACTTAGCAATTGGTTCGGAAAATTTGACTAAATAGTTCTTTATCTATTTACCAAGTGATATGTATTAAATATTAACAAGCTGGACGATAGATGAAGTGAAGTTAAGATGACCTTTGTCATGACAATTCTGAAGGGACAAGACATTGTTGAATAAAATATCGGACTGCAAACTTTGTTATCTACAAGCTGGTTGACATTACAGGTCCAGGATTCCCAACCACGTCCAGGAGGAACAAGAGCTACATCACAGCGATTGGATGGGCAAAATCCACCGACGACAGTGATACAATTAATCACACGCTGGCTGAATCGATTAACTGCTGGCACAAATTTTAATGTACAAATGGCGGACGCGCCAGGGGGAGGTGTCTCTGAGTGGAATTGGAAATCACCTTTTTGCGGAGTGAATGAGATACTAACCAGTGAATAAATGTGTGAACGTCGTTTTAAGGCACAAAACAACAAATTGTCTTTGAAATAAGGACTTTACAACAATATTTGGGGGCGGGTTAGTTCCCCTGAGTGGCTTAAATTGATGTTAATTGTTATTTTCAACACTTTTCTCCGAGTCGAAATTCGGCGGGTCGCCTCAAAAATATGACCGAGAAAGGTGTGCTTTTGGTGGATAGCCAAGGCGGAGGAGTCGGCCCCTGCGGTTGGAGCTCCGCACTGCGAATCAATGCTGCCAAATCCAAACCACAGGTTGTAGATCCATATTTACAAGTGTATCTAGCATGAATACACGTGCCGAAGCAGAAAGTAACATTCATTTCAGTATACAAGTTACGCCTGTAAAGAAAGGCACACGAAGAGCACAGGGGACAGTGCAGCCACACACGTCGTTTTAAGGCACAAAACAACAAATTGTCGATGAAGTAAGGGCTTTACAACCATATTAGGGGGAGGGTTAGTTCCCCTGAGTGGCTTAAAGTGATGAAAATTATAATTTTCAACACTTATCTACGAGTCGAAATCCGGCGGGGCTTCTGGAAAATATGACCGAGAAAGGTGTGCTTTTGGCGGATAGCCAAAGCGGAGGAGTCGGCCCCTACGGTTGGAGCACCGCACTGTGAATTACGGCTGCCCAATCCAAACCAAATGTTGTAGATGCATATTTACAAGTGTATCTAGCATAAATATACGTGCCGAAGCAGAAAGTGACAATAATTTTTCTATACAGCTAACGCCTGTCAAGAAAGTTACACGAAGAGAACAGGGGACAGCGCAGCCACACACGTCATTTTAAGGCACAAAACAACAAATTGTCGATGAAGTAAGGGCTTTACAACCATATTTGGGAGAGGGTTAGTTCCCCTGAGTGGCTTAAAGTTATGAAATTTATAGGTTTCAACACTTATCTACGAGTCGAAATTCGGCGGGGCGCCTGAAAAATATGACCGAGAAAGGTGTGCTTTTGGTGGTTAGCCAAGGCGGAGGAGTCGGCCCCTGCGGTTGGAGCTCCGCACTGCGAATCAATGCTGCCAAATCCAAACCAAATGTTGTAGATCCATATTTACAAGTGTATCTAGCATAAATATACGTGCCGAAGTAGAAAGTGACATTAATTTCACTCTACAACTAACGCCTGTCAGGAAAGGCACACGAAGAGCACAGGGGAAAGCGCAGCCACACACGTCGTTTTAAGGCACAAAACAACAAATTGTCGATGAAGTAAGGGCTTTACAACCCTATTTTTTGGGAGGGTTAGTTCCCCTGAGTGGCTTAAAGTGATGAAAATTATGATTTTCAACACTTATCTAAGAGTCGAAATTCTGCGACGCGACTGAAAAATATGAACGAGAAAGGTGTGCTTTTGGCAGATAGCCAAAGCGGAGGAGTCGCCCCCTACGGTGGAGCACCGCACTCTGAATCACGGCTGCCCAATCCAAACCAAAGGTTGTAGATGCATATTTACAAGTGTATCTAGCATAAATATACGTGCCGAAGCAGAAAGTGACATTAATTTCACTATACAACTAACGCCTGTCAAGAAAGGCACACGAAGAGCACAGGGGACAGCGCAGCCACACACGTCGTTTGAAGGCACAAAACAACAAATTGTCGATGAAGTAAGGGCTTTACAACCATATTTGGGGGAGGGTTAGTTCCCCTGAGTGGCTTAAAGTGATGAAAATTATAATTTTCATTACTTATCTACGAGTCGAAATTCGGCGGGGCGACTGAAAAATATGAACGAGAAAGGTGTGCTTTTGGCGGATAGCCAAAGCGGAGGAGTCGGCCCCTACGGTGGAGCACCGCACTGTGAATCACGGCTGCCCAATCCAAACCAAAGGTTGTAAATGCATATTTACAAGTCTATCTAGCATAAATATACGTGCCGAAGCAGAAAGTGACATTAATTTCACTACACAACTAACGCCTGTCAAGAAAGGCACACGAAGAGCACAGGGGACAGCGCAGCCACACACGTCGTTTTTAAGGCACAAAACAACAAATTGTCTTTGAAATAAGGACTTTACAACCATATTTGGGGGGCGGGTGAGTTCCCCTGAGTGGCTTAAATTGATGAAAATTGTTATTTTCAACACTTTTCTCCGAGTCGAAATTCGGCTGGTCGCCTGAAAAATATGACCGAGAAAGGTGTGCTTTTGGTGTATAGCCAAGGCGGAGGAGTCGGCCCCTGCGGTTGGAGCTCCGCACTGCGAATCAATGCTGCCAAATCCAAACCACAGGTTGTAGATCCATATTTACAAGTGTATCTAGCATAAATACACGTGCCGAAGCAAAAAGTAACATTCATTTCATTATATAAGTTACGCCTGTCAAGAAAGGCACACGAAGAGCACAGGGGAAAGCGCAGCCACACACGTCGTTTTAAGGCACAAAATAACAAATTGTCGATGAAGTAAGGGCTTTACAACCATATTTGGGGGAGGGTTAGTTCCCCTGAGTGGCTTAAAGTGATGAAAATGATCATTTTCAACACTTATCTACGAGTCGAAATTCGGCGGGGCTTCTGAAAAACATGACCGAGAAAGGTGTGCTTTTGGCCGATAGCCAAAGCGGAGGAGTTGGCCCCTACGGTTGGAGCACCGCACTGTGAATTACGGCTGCCCAATCCAAACCACAGGTTGTAGATCCATATTTACAAGTGTATCTAGCATAAATACACGTGCCGAAGCAGAAAGTAACATTCATTTCAGTATACAAGTTACGCCTGTCAAGAAAGGAACAGAAGAGCACAGGGGACTGCGCAGCCACACACGTCATTTTAAGACACAAAAAAACAAATTGTCTACGAAGTAAGGGCTTTACAATTATTTTTGGGGGCGGGCAAGTTCCCCTGAGTTCCTTAAATTGATGAAAATTATCATTTTCAACACTTTTTTCTGAGTCGAAATTCGGTGGGTCGCCTGAAAAATATGACAGAGAAAGGTGTGCTTTTGGCGGATAGCCAAGGCAGAAGATTTGGCCCTACGGTTGGAGCTCGGCACTGTGAATCACTGCTGCCAAATTGAAACCACGGGTTGTACGTGCATATTTACAAGTGTATCTAGCATAAATATACGTGCCGAAGCAGAAAGTGACATTAATCTCAGTATATAAGTATCGCCTGTCAAGAAAGGCACACGAAGAGCACAGAGGACAGCGCAGCCACACACGTCGTTTTAAGGCACAAAACAGCAAATTTTCTATGAAGAAAGGACTTTACAAAGATATTTGGGGGCGGGCAAGTTCCCCTGAGTGGCTTAAATTGATGAAAATTGTAATTATCAACACTTTTCTCCGAGTTGAAATTTCGCGGGTCGCCTGAAAAATATGACCGAGAAAGGTGTGCTTTTGGTGGATAGCCAAGGCGGAGGAGTCGGCCCCTGCGGTTGGAGCTCCGCACTGCGAATCAATGCTGCCAAATCCAAACCACAGGTTGTAGATGCATATTTACAAGTGTATCTATCATAAATATACGTGCCAAAGCAGAAAGTGACATTAATTTCACTACACAACTGAGGCCTGTCAAGAAAGGCAAATGAAGAGCACAGGGGACAGCGCAGCCACACACGTCGTTTTAAGGCACAAAACAACAAATTGTCTTTGAAATAAGGACTTTACAACCATATTTGGGGGAAGGGTGAGTTCCCCTGGGTGGCTTAAATTGATGATAATTGTTATTTTCAACACTTTTCTCCGAGTCGAAATTCGGCGGGTCGCCTCAAAAATATGACCGAGAAAGGTGTGCTTTTGGTGGATAGCCAAGGCGGAGGAGTCGGCCCCTGCGGTTGGAGCTCCGCACTGCGAATCAATGCTGCCAAATCCAAACCACAGGTTGTAGATCCATATTTACAAGTGTATCTGGCATAAATACACGTGCCGAAGCAGAAAGTAACATTCATTTCAGTATACAAGTTACGCCTGTAAAGAAAGGCACACGAAGAGCACAGGGGACAGTGCAGCCACACACGTCGTTTTAAGGCACAAAACAACAAATTGTCGATGAAGTAAGGGCTTTACAACCATATTAGGGGGAGGGTTAGTTCCCCTGAGTGGCTTAAAGTGATGAAAATTATAATTTTCAACACTTATCTACGAGTCGAAATCCGGCGGGGCTTCTGGAAAATATGACCGAGAAAGGTGTGCTTTTGGCGGATAGCCAAAGCGGAGGAGTCGGCCCCTACGGTTGGAGCACCGCACTGTGAATTACGGCTGCCCAATCCAAACCAAATGTTGTAGATGCATATTTACAAGTGTATCTAGCATAAATATACGTGCCGAAGCAGAAAGTGACAATAATTTTCTAAACAGCTAACGCGTCAAGAAAGTTACACGAAGAGAACAGGGGACAGCGCAACCACACACGTCGTTTTTAAGGCACAAAACAACAAATTGTCTTTGAAATAAGGACTTTACAACCATATTTGGGGGCGGGTGAGTTCCCCTGAGTGGCTTAAATTGATGAAAATTGTTATTTTCAACACTTTTCTCCGAGTCGAAATTCGGCTGGTCGCCTGAAAAATATGACCGAGAAAGGTGTGCTTTTGGTGGATAGCCAAGGCGGAGGAGTCGGCCCCTGCGGTTGGAGCTCCGCACTGCGAATCAATGCTGCCAAATCCAAACCACAGGTTGTAGATCCATATTTGCAAGTGTATCTAGCATAAATACACGTGCCGAAGCAAAAAGTAACATTCATTTCATTATATAAGTTACGCCTGTCAAGAAAGGCACACACGAAGAGCACAGGGGAAAGCGCAGCCACACACGTCGTTTTAAGGCACAAAATAACAAATTGTCGATGAAGTAAGGGCTTTACAACCATATTTGGGGGAGGGTTAGTTCCCCTGAGTGGCTTAAAGTGATGAAAATGATCATTTTCAACACTTATCTACGAGTCGAAATTCGGCGGAGCTTCTGAAAAATATGACCGAGAAAGGTGTGCTTTTGGCGGATAGCCAAAGCGGAGGAGTTGGCCCCTACTGTTGGAGCACCGCACTGTGAATTACGGCTGCCCAATCCAAACCACAGGTTGTAGATCCATATTTACAAGTGTATCTAGCATAAATACACGTGCCGAAGCAGAAAGTAACATTCATTTCAGTATACAAGTTACGCCAGTAAAGAAAGGCACACGAAGAGCACAGGGGACAGTGCAGCCACACACGTCGTTTTAAGGCACAAAACAACAAATTGTCTTTGAAATAAGGACTTTACAACCATATTTGGGGGCGGGCAAGTTCCCCTGAGTTCCTTAAATTGATGAAAATTATCATTTTCAACACTTTTTTCTGAGTCGAAATTCGGTGGGTCGCCTGAAAAATATGACAGAGAAAGGTGTGCTTTTGGCGGATAGCCAAGGCAGAGGAGTCGGCCCCTGTGGTTGGAGCTCCGCACTGTGAATCTCTGCTGCCAAATCGAAACTACAGGTTGTAGATGCATATTTACAAGTGTATCTAGCAATTATACACGCTCCGAAGCAGAAAGTGACATTCATTTCTGTGTTCACGTAACCAATATCAAATTAACAGCACTTGGCCAAACTGTCACTTTCAGGCGCTGAAACGCTCATTTTGGACATAAAAAACCAAAAGGCTGCCAAATCGAAACCAAAGGCTAAAGATGCATATTTGTACGTGTCTCTAGCATAAATACACCTCTGGAAGCAAAAAATGACATTAATTTCAGTGTACACGTATCCCCTAATAAAATAACTGCACGTGGCCAAACTGTCATTTTCAGCCGCTGAAACGCTCATTTTGGACATAAAAATCCAAAAGGCTGCCAAATCAAAACCAAAAGCAATAGATGCATATTTACACGTGTATATAGCATAAATAAACCTCTGAAAGCATAAAATGACATTAATTTCAGTTTACACGTAACCCCTATCAAAATAACTGCACGTGGCCAAACTGTCACTTTCAGGCGCTGAAACACTCATTTTGGACATAAAAAACCAAAAGGCTGCCAAATCAAAACCGAAGGCTGTAGATGCATATTTACACGTATATTTAGCATAAATAAACCTCTGAAAGCATAAAATGACATTAATTACAGTTTACACGTAACACCTATCAAAATAACTGCACGTGGCCAAACTGTCATTTTCAGGAGCTGAAAAGCTCAAATTGGACATAAAAAAACAAAAGGCAGCAAAATTCGAACCAAAGGCTGTAGATGCATATTTACACGTGTATCTAGCATAAATAAACATCTGAAAGCATAAAATGACATTAATTTCAGTTTACACGTATCCCTTATCAAAATAACTGCACGTGGCCAAACTGTCATTTTCAGGAGCTGAAAAGCTCAAATTGGACATGAAAAACAAAAACCTACTAAATCCAAACAAAAGGTGCTAGATTCATATCTACAAGTGTTTCTAACATAAATAAATGCGCTGAAATGGAAAATGACATTAATTTCAGTGTACATGTAAATGACTCTGTCAAAATGCCCAGGAAGAGCACAGGGGACAGCGCAGCCACACACGTCGTTTTAAGCTACAAAACAACAAATTGTCGATGAAGAAAGGGCTTTACAACTATATTTGGGGGCGGGCAAGTTCCTCTGAGTGGCTTAAGTTGATGAAAATTATAATTTTCAACACGTTTCTCCGAGTCGAAATTCGGCGGTTTGCCTGAAAAATATGACCGAGAAAAGTGTGCTTTTGGCGGATAGCCAAGGCGGAGGAGTCGGCCCCTACGGTTGGAGCTCAGCACTGTGAATCACAGTTTGTACATATATATTTACAAGTGTTTCTAACATAAATAAATGCGCTGAAATGGAAAATGACATTAATTTCAGTGTACATGTAAACGACTCTGTCAAAATGCCCAGGAAGAGCACACGGGACAGCGCAGCCACACACGTCGTTTTAAGGCACAAAAAAACGAATTGTCTATGAAGTAAGGTCTTTACAACCAAATTTGGGGGAGGGCAATTTCCCCTGAGTGGCTTAAGTATATTAAAGTTATCATTTTCAACACTGATCTCCGAGTCGAAATTCGGCGGGTCGCCTGAAAAACATGACCGAGAAAGGAGTGCTTTTGGCGGATAGCCAAGGCGGAGGAGTTGGACCTACAGTTGAAGCTCGGCACTGTGAATCACTGCTGCCAAATCGAAACCACAGGTTGTACATGCCCCTGTGGTTGTATTTATGTATCCATCATAAATATACTTGCCGAATCAGAAAGTGACATTAATTTCAGTATACAAGTAACGCCTTCAAGAAAAGAACACGAAGAACACAGGGGACAGCGCAGCCACACACGTCGTTTTAAGCCACAAAACAACAAATTGTCTACGAAGTAACGGCTTTACAACCATATTTGGGGGCGGGCAATTTCCCCTGAGTGGCTTAGATTGATGAAAATTATAATTTTCAACACTTTTCTCCGAGTCGAAATTTGGCGGGCTGCCTGAAAAATATGACCAAGAAAGGTGTGCTTTTGGCGGATAGCCAAGGTGGAGGAGTCGGCCCCTACGGTTGGAGCTCCGCACTGTGAATCACAGCTGCCAAATCCAAACCAAAGGTTGTAGATGCATATTTACAAATTTATCTAGCATAAATATACGTGCCGAAGCAGAAAGTGACAATTTCAGTATACAAGTAACGCCTGTCAAGAAAGGTACACGAAGAGCACAGGGGACAGCGCAGCCACACATGTCGTTTTAAGGCACAAAACAACAAATTGTCTATGAAGTAAGGGCTTTACAACCATATTTGGGGGCGGGCAAGATCCCCTGAGTGGCTTAAGTTGATGAAAATTATAATTTGCAACACTTTTCTTCAAGTAGAAAATCGGCGGGTCGCCTGAAAATTATGACCGAGAAAGGTGTGCTTTTGGCGGATAGCCAAGGCGGAGGAGTTGGCCCCTACGGTTTGAGCTCGGCACTGTGAATCACTGCTGCCAAATCCAAACCACAGGTTTGAAGGGTTTTATTATTAGTTTGTGAAGACATACACATGTATTGCTAGTGAAGGGTTTTATTATTAGTTTGTTTAGATATATAAATGTAAACCATTTATTAATGATTCAAAGTTGTATTACAAATGAGTAGAAGTAGAGCTGTTTCAAGGTTGCAATATCAGGGGAGCGGATGTATCGGAGGAACACAATGTGTGGGAGGTTTGATGGTACCTGGTGCCGCCAGTGAAAAAAGGGAGACAAAGGCGGGGGCCACAGTTTCTCTGAAGGCCCCGGTCTCTTGGAATGCAGATAACTTGGTGTTTCCAGGAGCTACAACCCAGCGAGTCATGTGCACAAGAAAAGGCGTCATCTGAGACGGCGGTGAAAAGAGAACCAATCAGCATCTGAAGAAATATATTGCAGATACCATGTAACTAATGAAATGATAGTGGCTAGTGTTTTTGGTGTGTTTAATTTGCATATTGTTTTCTATAACTGTTCGGGGCAACTCGGGTGTGGTGTCGCTCTCTGATGGCCACAGGAGCGCACAGATCTGTATTGAGAGGGAACCGAGCCCCCGATACTGTATTAGCTTTTGCTGTTAGGAATAAAATCTTTGTGATTCGGCTGATTGGCTTTCTGGTCTTCTCTCTTACGGAACGAGCCCGCATAATTGTTAGGTAAGGTGAAGCTAAGGTTAATGTCGGTTCAAATAATAAATATATGGTAAATAATTTGGGGTCAGATAATTAGGGTATCCGCTCCACCTGGGGACTCCATCGTTCTGCTGGGGGACTTCAATGCTCACGTGGGCAATGACAGTGAGACCTGGAGAGGTGTGATTGGGAGGAACGGCCCCCCCGATCTGAACCCGAGCGGTGTTCGGTTCCTGGACTTCTGTGCTCATCACGGATTGTCCATAACGAACACCATGTTCAAGCATAAGGGTGTCCATATGTGCACTTGGCACCAGGATACCCTAGGCCGCAGTTCGATGATCGACTTTGTAGTCGTATCATCGGACTTGCGGCCGCATGTTTTGGACACTCGGGTGAAGAGAGGGGCGGAGCTGTCAACTGATCACCATCTGGTGGTGAGTTGGCTCCGATGGTGGGGGAAGATGCCGGTCCGACCTGGCAGACCCAAACGTATTGTGAGGGTTTGCTGGGAACGTCTGGCAGAATCCCCTGTCAGAAGGAGTTTCAACTCCCACCTCCGGCAGAACTTTTCCCACGTCCCGGGGGAGGCGGGGGACATCGAGTCCGAGTGGTCAATGTTTCGTGCCTCCATTGTTGAGGCGGCCAATCGGAGCTGTGGCCGCAAGGTGGTCGGTGCCTGTTGTGGCGGCAATCCCCGAACCCGCTGGTGGACACCAGCGGTAAGGGATGCTGTCCAGCTGAAGAAGGAGTCCTATCAGGCCTTTTTGGCCTGCGGGACCCCGGAGGCAGCTGACGGGTACCGGCTGGCCAAGCGGAATGCAGCTCTGGCGGTTGCTGAGGCAAAAACCCGGGTGTGGGAGGAGTTCGGGGAGGCCATGGAAAATGACTTCCGGACGGCTTCGAGGAAATTCTGGTCCACCATCCGACGTCTCAGGAGGGGGAAGCAGTGCACCATTAACACTGTTTATAGTGGAGATGGGGTGCTGCTGACCTCAACTCGGGACGTTGTGGGTCGGTGGGGAGAGTACTTCGAAGACCTCCTCAATTCCACCGACACGCCTTCCACTGAGGAAGCAGAGCCTGGAGACTCTGAGGTGGGCTCTCCTATCTCTGGGGTTGAAGTAACCGAGGTAGTCAAAAAGCTCCTCGGTGGCAAAGCCCCGGGGGTGTATGAGATCCGCCCGGAGTTCATAAAGGCTCTGGATGTTGAGGGGCTGTCATGGTTGACACGTCTCTTCAACATCGCGTGGACATCAGGGACAGTGCCTCTGGATTGGCAGACCGGGGTGGTGGTCCCCCTTTTTAAGAAGGGGGACCGGAGGGTGTGCTCCAATTACAGAGGGATCACACTCCTCAGCCTCGACGGCAAGGTCTATTCAGGGGTGCTGGAGAGGAGGGTCCGTCCGTCGGAAGGTCGAATCCAGGATTCAGGAGGAGCAATGTGGTTTTCGTCCTGGCCGTGGAACAGTGGACCAGCTCTACACCCTCAGCAGGGTCCTCGAGGGTGCATGGGAGTTTGCCCAACCGGTCTACATGTGTTTTATGGACTTGGAGAAGGCGTTCGACCGTGTCCCTCGGGGAGTTCTGTGGGGGGTGCTTCGGGAGTACGGGGTACCGAGCCCCCTGATAAGGGCTGTCCGGTCCCTGTACCACCGATGCCAGAGTTTGGTCCGAATTGCCGGCAGTAAGTCGGATTCGTTTCCTGTGGGGGTTGGACTCCGCCAAGGCTGCCCTTTGTCACCGATTCTGTTCATAACCTTTATGGACAGAATCGAGGACAGTGTCGAGGGGGTCCAGTTTGGTGGCCTCAGTATTGCATCTCTGCTTTTTGCAGATGATGTGGTACTGTTGGCTTCTTCAAGCCGCGATCTCCAACTCTCGCTGGAGCGGTTCGCAGCCGAGTGTGAAACGGTCGGAATGAAGATCAGCACCTCCAAATCTGAGACCATGGTCCTCAGTCGGAAAAGGGTGGCGTGCCCTCTCCGGGTCGGGGATGGGATTCTGCCCCAAGTGGAGAAGTTCAAGTATCTTGGGGTCTTGTTCACGAGTGAGGGTAAGATGGAACGGGAGATCGACAGGCGGATCGGTGCAGCGTCTGCTGTGATGCGGACCCTGTATCGGTCTGTCGTGGTGAAGAAGGAGCTTAGCCGAATGGCGAAGCTCTCAATTTACCGGTCGATCTACGTTCCTACCCTCACCTATGGTCATGAGCTGTGGGTCATGACCGAAAGAACAAGATCTCGGATACAAGCGGCCGGAATGGGTTTCCTTCGCAGGGTGTCCGGGCTCTCCCTTAGAGATAGGGTGAGAAGTTCGACCATCCGGGAGGGACTCAGAGTCGAGCCGCTGCTCCTCCGCGTCGAGAGGAGCCAGTTGGGGTGGCTCGGGCATCTGATTAGGATGCCTCCTGGACGCCTCCCTGGTGAGGTGATCCGGGCATGTCCCACCGGCAGGAGACCCCGAGGACGACCCAGAACACGCTGGAGAGACTATGTCTCCCGGCTTGCCTGGGAACGCCTTGGGATCCTTCCGGAAGAGCTGGAGGATGTTGCTGGGGAGAGGGAAGTCTGGGCTTCCCTGCTGAAGCTGCTGCCTCCGCGACCCGACTTCGGATAAGCGGGAGATAATGGATGGGATGGATGGATGGATAATTAGGGTATCGTGATTTAGACCTTAAACCTAACATACCATAACTTTCTTGTATGCTACATGTAGGTTTGAAATGATGCGTACTAAGCGCACAATTTCCTCTCAAAATGCGTCTTGTACTCCAGTGCGACTTATATATGGTTTTTTTCCTCCTTTTTTCCTTTATGCATTTTATGGCTGGTGCGACTTGTACTCGGAGCAACTTATAGTCTGGAAAATACGGTAATGCTTTTTGACATTTGAAATTTTGGCACCCCTAATTAGAAGCTATTGTACACCTATTAACTACGGTTGAGTTGAATTTAGACACTGGAGGGGGGGAATAAGAATGGTGATGAACACATTTTTGGAGGTCAATTATTATTATTTCATATTTTTTTTCTTCTCTCAATTCATGGATTCATGGATTTATGGATATTAGGACACTCTAAATTAAATTAACCACATTGTTCCACATTGTTAACCACATTGTTTTTTCTTTATTTGGCCATGGGTGGAGAAAGCGTAACTAGAAATTTTTCACTGGGGTGGCCAGAGTTAAACAACACCTCATTGAGTAGTGGCCGTATGTGCCTCCTTATATGTGTGCATTTTATCTCATGAAACCATGGCTGTGGATGGTATGATGAACAATGACTGATCTATCATTGTTGTTTGGTTTCTATTGTGTGAAATGATTATTTTGATTATTGAATGTTCTTGACTTAAAGAAATTATTTTCGTGTTTGCATTCAGACCATTTGTAAATTTGTATTATTCAAATATGCAGTTATTAAAAATGCGGAAAAGCCTACAGTACATGGGTTATAGATGGCAGGGATCATATCTTCCTTACACAAAACGAGTAGAATTATCCTCAAGATGTATAAGATATATAAACAACATAAATTTTATGTGTTTGTATATGGAGAGTTTGAAGCACAGGTGATCCACATATAATTCAGTTAAAACGTAATTTTAAGGTGAAACATTTTCAAAAACCTTTTTCATACGGGATCAAGAGGTCAAAGCGTAGATTACTGCATCCATGTGAAAGTGGCAGGAACATCACAGGTACCAAATTTTCCACTGGGTGGTCAGGGGGGTTGGCCACCCCTTTGGCCCTCGTGGCTACAAACCTGGGAAAAGTGTAAGTTTTGGGCAGTATTTAGAATAAATTTCAACACGAGCTGTTTTTCTGTTTTTGCTGTTAAAAGATTGAATGTTTTGGTAGGGTGAGTATCTGTTTTGGGAGATTAAAACTGTTTTGCGATAGGTTTTAATTGATACATTCTTTCTCCATGTTCTATATATATCCTTAAGACAGGGAATACTTAGCAATTGGTTCGGAAAATTTGACTAAATAGTTCTTTATCTATTTACCAAGTGATATGTATTAAATATTAACAAGCTGGACGATAGATGAAGTGAAGTTAAGATGACCTTTGTCATGACAATTCTGAAGGGACAAGACATTGTTGAATAAAATATCGGACTGCAAACTTTGTTATCTACAAGCTGGTTGACATTACAGGTCCAGGATTCCCAACCACGTCCAGGAGGAACAAGAGCTACATCACAGCGATTGGATGGGCAAAATCCACCGACGACAGTGATACAATTAATCACACGCTGGCTGAATCGATTAACTGCTAGCACAAATTTTAATGTACAAATGGCGGACGCGCCAGGGGGAGGTGTCTCTGAGTGGAATTGGAAATCACCTTTTTGCGGAGTGAATGAGATACTAACCAGTGAATAAATGTGTGAACGTCGTTTTAAGGCACAAAACAACAAATTGTCTTTGAAATAAGGACTTTACAACAATATTTGGGGGCGGGTTAGTTCCCCTGAGTGGCTTAAATTGATGTTAATTGTTATTTTCAACACTTTTCTCCGAGTCGAAATTCGGCGGGTCGCCTCAAAAATATGACCGAGAAAGGTGTGCTTTTGGTGGATAGCCAAGGCGGAGGAGTCGGCCCCTGCGGTTGGAGCTCCGCACTGCGAATCAATGCTGCCAAATCCAAACCACAGGTTGTAGATCCATATTTACAAGTGTATCTAGCATGAATACACGTGCCGAAGCAGAAAGTAACATTCATTTCAGTATACAAGTTACGCCTGTAAAGAAAGGCACACGAAGAGCACAGGGGACAGTGCAGCCACACACGTCGTTTTAAGGCACAAAACAACAAATTGTCGATGAAGTAAGGGCTTTACAACCATATTAGGGGGAGGGTTAGTTCCCCTGAGTGGCTTAAAGTGATGAAAATTATAATTTTCAACACTTATCTACGAGTCGAAATCCGGCGGGGCTTCTGGAAAATATGACCGAGAAAGGTGTGCTTTTGGCGGATAGCCAAAGCGGAGGAGTCGGCCCCTACGGTTGGAGCACCGCACTGTGAATTACGGCTGCCCAATCCAAACCAAATGTTGTAGATGCATATTTACAAGTGTATCTAGCATAAATATACGTGCCGAAGCAGAAAGTGACAATAATTTTTCTATACAGCTAACGCCTGTCAAGAAAGTTACACGAAGAGAACAGGGGACAGCGCAGCCACACACGTCATTTTAAGGCACAAAACAACAAATTGTCGATGAAGTAAGGGCTTTACAACCATATTTGGGAGAGGGTTAGTTCCCCTGAGTGGCTTAAAGTTATGAAATTTATAGGTTTCAACACTTATCTACGAGTCGAAATTCGGCGGGGCGCCTGAAAAATATGACCGAGAAAGGTGTGCTTTTGGTGGTTAGCCAAGGCGGAGGAGTCGGCCCCTGCGGTTGGAGCTCCGCACTGCGAATCAATGCTGCCAAATCCAAACCAAATGTTGTAGATCCATATTTACAAGTGTATCTAGCATAAATATACGTGCCGAAGTAGAAAGTGACATTAATTTCACTCTACAACTAACGCCTGTCAGGAAAGGCACACGAAGAGCACAGGGGAAAGCGCAGCCACACACGTCGTTTTAAGGCACAAAACAACAAATTGTCGATGAAGTAAGGGCTTTACAACCCTATTTTTTGGGAGGGTTAGTTCCCCTGAGTGGCTTAAAGTGATGAAAATTATGATTTTCAACACTTATCTAAGAGTCGAAATTCTGCGACGCGACTGAAAAATATGAACGAGAAAGGTGTGCTTTTGGCAGATAGCCAAAGCGGAGGAGTCGCCCCCTACGGTGGAGCACCGCACTCTGAATCACGGCTGCCCAATCCAAACCAAAGGTTGTAGATGCATATTTACAAGTGTATCTAGCATAAATATACGTGCCGAAGCAGAAAGTGACATTAATTTCACTATACAACTAACGCCTGTCAAGAAAGGCACACGAAGAGCACAGGGGACAGCGCAGCCACACACGTCGTTTGAAGGCACAAAACAACAAATTGTCGATGAAGTAAGGGCTTTACAACCATATTTGGGGGAGGGTTAGTTCCCCTGAGTGGCTTAAAGTGATGAAAATTATAATTTTCATTACTTATCTACGAGTCGAAATTCGGCGGGGCGACTGAAAAATATGAACGAGAAAGGTGTGCTTTTGGCGGATAGCCAAAGCGGAGGAGTCGGCCCCTACGGTGGAGCACCGCACTGTGAATCACGGCTGCCCAATCCAAACCAAAGGTTGTAAATGCATATTTACAAGTCTATCTAGCATAAATATACGTGCCGAAGCAGAAAGTGACATTAATTTCACTACACAACTAACGCCTGTCAAGAAAGGCACACGAAGAGCACAGGGGACAGCGCAGCCACACACGTCGTTTTTAAGGCACAAAACAACAAATTGTCTTTGAAATAAGGACTTTACAACCATATTTGGGGGGCGGGTGAGTTCCCCTGAGTGGCTTAAATTGATGAAAATTGTTATTTTCAACACTTTTCTCCGAGTCGAAATTCGGCTGGTCGCCTGAAAAATATGACCGAGAAAGGTGTGCTTTTGGTGTATAGCCAAGGCGGAGGAGTCGGCCCCTGCGGTTGGAGCTCCGCACTGCGAATCAATGCTGCCAAATCCAAACCACAGGTTGTAGATCCATATTTACAAGTGTATCTAGCATAAATACACGTGCCGAAGCAAAAAGTAACATTCATTTCATTATATAAGTTACGCCTGTCAAGAAAGGCACACGAAGAGCACAGGGGAAAGCGCAGCCACACACGTCGTTTTAAGGCACAAAATAACAAATTGTCGATGAAGTAAGGGCTTTACAACCATATTTGGGGGAGGGTTAGTTCCCCTGAGTGGCTTAAAGTGATGAAAATGATCATTTTCAACACTTATCTACGAGTCGAAATTCGGCGGGGCTTCTGAAAAACATGACCGAGAAAGGTGTGCTTTTGGCCGATAGCCAAAGCGGAGGAGTTGGCCCCTACGGTTGGAGCACCGCACTGTGAATTACGGCTGCCCAATCCAAACCACAGGTTGTAGATCCATATTTACAAGTGTATCTAGCATAAATACACGTGCCGAAGCAGAAAGTAACATTCATTTCAGTATACAAGTTACGCCTGTCAAGAAAGGAACAGAAGAGCACAGGGGACTGCGCAGCCACACACGTCATTTTAAGACACAAAAAAACAAATTGTCTACGAAGTAAGGGCTTTACAATTATTTTTGGGGGCGGGCAAGTTCCCCTGAGTTCCTTAAATTGATGAAAATTATCATTTTCAACACTTTTTTCTGAGTCGAAATTCGGTGGGTCGCCTGAAAAATATGACAGAGAAAGGTGTGCTTTTGGCGGATAGCCAAGGCAGAAGATTTGGCCCTACGGTTGGAGCTCGGCACTGTGAATCACTGCTGCCAAATTGAAACCACGGGTTGTACGTGCATATTTACAAGTGTATCTAGCATAAATATACGTGCCGAAGCAGAAAGTGACATTAATCTCAGTATATAAGTATCGCCTGTCAAGAAAGGCACACGAAGAGCACAGAGGACAGCGCAGCCACACACGTCGTTTTAAGGCACAAAACAGCAAATTTTCTATGAAGAAAGGACTTTACAAAGATATTTGGGGGCGGGCAAGTTCCCCTGAGTGGCTTAAATTGATGAAAATTGTAATTATCAACACTTTTCTCCGAGTTGAAATTTCGCGGGTCGCCTGAAAAATATGACCGAGAAAGGTGTGCTTTTGGTGGATAGCCAAGGCGGAGGAGTCGGCCCCTGCGGTTGGAGCTCCGCACTGCGAATCAATGCTGCCAAATCCAAACCACAGGTTGTAGATGCATATTTACAAGTGTATCTATCATAAATATACGTGCCGAAGCAGAAAGTGACATTAATTTCACTACACAACTGAGGCCTGTCAAGAAAGGCAAATGAAGAGCACAGGGGACAGCGCAGCCACACACGTCGTTTTAAGGCACAAAACAACAAATTGTCTTTGAAATAAGGACTTTACAACCATATTTGGGGGAAGGGTGAGTTCCCCTGAGTGGCTTAAATTGATGATAATTGTTATTTTCAACACTTTTCTCCGAGTCGAAATTCGGCGGGTCGCCTCAAAAATATGACCGAGAAAGGTGTGCTTTTGGTGGATAGCCAAGGCGGAGGAGTCGGCCCCTGCGGTTGGAGCTCCGCACTGCGAATCAATGCTGCCAAATCCAAACCACAGGTTGTAGATCCATATTTACAAGTGTATCTGGCATAAATACACGTGCCGAAGCAGAAAGTAACATTCATTTCAGTATACAAGTTACGCCTGTAAAGAAAGGCACACGAAGAGCACAGGGGACAGTGCAGCCACACACGTCGTTTTAAGGCACAAAACAACAAATTGTCGATGAAGTAAGGGCTTTACAACCATATTAGGGGGAGGGTTAGTTCCCCTGAGTGGCTTAAAGTGATGAAAATTATAATTTTCAACACTTATCTACGAGTCGAAATCCGGCGGGGCTTCTGGAAAATATGACCGAGAAAGGTGTGCTTTTGGCGGATAGCCAAAGCGGAGGAGTCGGCCCCTACGGTTGGAGCACCGCACTGTGAATTACGGCTGCCCAATCCAAACCAAATGTTGTAGATGCATATTTACAAGTGTATCTAGCATAAATATACGTGCCGAAGCAGAAAGTGACAATAATTTTCTAAACAGCTAACGCGTCAAGAAAGTTACACGAAGAGAACAGGGGACAGCGCAGCCACACACGTCGTTTTTAAGGCACAAAACAACAAATTGTCTTTGAAATAAGGACTTTACAACCATATTTGGGGGCGGGTGAGTTCCCCTGAGTGGCTTAAATTGATGAAAATTGTTATTTTCAACACTTTTCTCCGAGTCGAAATTCGGCTGGTCGCCTGAAAAATATGACCGAGAAAGGTGTGCTTTTGGTGGATAGCCAAGGCGGAGGAGTCGGCCCCTGCGGTTGGAGCTCCGCACTGCGAATCAATGCTGCCAAATCCAAACCACAGGTTGTAGATCCATATTTGCAAGTGTATCTAGCATAAATACACGTGCCGAAGCAAAAAGTAACATTCATTTCATTATATAAGTTACGCCTGTCAAGAAAGGCACACACGAAGAGCACAGGGGAAAGCGCAGCCACACACGTCGTTTTAAGGCACAAAATAACAAATTGTCGATGAAGTAAGGGCTTTACAACCATATTTGGGGGAGGGTTAGTTCCCCTGAGTGGCTTAAAGTGATGAAAATGATCATTTTCAACACTTATCTACGAGTCGAAATTCGGCGGAGCTTCTGAAAAATATGACCGAGAAAGGTGTGCTTTTGGCGGATAGCCAAAGCGGAGGAGTTGGCCCCTACTGTTGGAGCACCGCACTGTGAATTACGGCTGCCCAATCCAAACCACAGGTTGTAGATCCATATTTACAAGTGTATCTAGCATAAATACACGTGCCGAAGCAGAAAGTAACATTCATTTCAGTATACAAGTTACGCCAGTAAAGAAAGGCACACGAAGAGCACAGGGGACAGTGCAGCCACACACGTCGTTTTAAGGCACAAAACAACAAATTGTCTTTGAAATAAGGACTTTACAACCATATTTGGGGGCGGGCAAGTTCCCCTGAGTTCCTTAAATTGATGAAAATTATCATTTTCAACACTTTTTTCTGAGTCGAAATTCGGTGGGTCGCCTGAAAAATATGACAGAGAAAGGTGTGCTTTTGGCGGATAGCCAAGGCAGAGGAGTCGGCCCCTGTGGTTGGAGCTCCGCACTGTGAATCTCTGCTGCCAAATCGAAACTACAGGTTGTAGATGCATATTTACAAGTGTATCTAGCAATTATACACGCTCCGAAGCAGAAAGTGACATTCATTTCTGTGTTCACGTAACCAATATCAAATTAACAGCACTTGGCCAAACTGTCACTTTCAGGCGCTGAAACGCTCATTTTGGACATAAAAAACCAAAAGGCTGCCAAATCGAAACCAAAGGCTAAAGATGCATATTTGTACGTGTCTCTAGCATAAATACACCTCTGGAAGCAAAAAATGACATTAATTTCAGTGTACACGTATCCCCTAATAAAATAACTGCACGTGGCCAAACTGTCATTTTCAGCCGCTGAAACGCTCATTTTGGACATAAAAATCCAAAAGGCTGCCAAATCAAAACCAAAAGCAATAGATGCATATTTACACGTGTATATAGCATAAATAAACCTCTGAAAGCATAAAATGACATTAATTTCAGTTTACACGTAACCCCTATCAAAATAACTGCACGTGGCCAAACTGTCACTTTCAGGCGCTGAAACACTCATTTTGGACATAAAAAACCAAAAGGCTGCCAAATCAAAACCTAAGGCTGTAGATGCATATTTACACGTATATTTAGCATAAATAAACCTCTGAAAGCATAAAATGACATTAATTACAGTTTACACGTAACACCTATCAAAATAACTGCACGTGGCCAAACTGTCATTTTCAGGAGCTGAAAAGCTCAAATTGGACATAAAAAAACAAAAGGCAGCAAAATTCGAACCAAAGGCTGTAGATGCATATTTACACGTGTATCTAGCATAAATAAACATCTGAAAGCATAAAATGACATTAATTTCAGTTTACACGTATCCCTTATCAAAATAACTGCACGTGGCCAAACTGTCATTTTCAGGAGCTGAAAAGCTCAAATTGGACATAAAAAAACAAAAGGCAGCAAAATTCGAACCAAAGGCTGTAGATGCATATTTACACGTGTATCTAGCATAAATAAACATCTGAAAGCATAAAATGACATTAATTTCAGTTTACACGTATCCCTTATCAAAATAACTGCACGTGGCCAAACTGTCATTTTCAGGAGCTGAAAAGCTCAAATTGGACATGAAAAACAAAAACCTAGCCAAGGCGGAGGAGTCGGCCCCTACGGTTGGAGCTCAGCACTGTGAATCACAGTTTGTACATATATATTTACAAGTGTTTCTAACATAAATAAATGCGCTGAAATGGAAAATGACATTAATTTCAGTGTACATGTAAACGACTCTGTCAAAATGCCCAGGAAGAGCACACGGGACAGCGCAGCCACACACGTCGTTTTAAGGCACAAAAAAACGAATTGTCTATGAAGTAAGGTCTTTACAACCAAATTTGGGGGAGGGCAATTTCCCCTGAGTGGCTTAAGTATATTAAAGTTATCATTTTCAACACTGATCTCCGAGTCGAAATTCGGCGGGTCGCCTGAAAAACATGACCGAGAAAGGAGTGCTTTTGGCGGATAGCCAAGGCGGAGGAGTTGGACCTACAGTTGAAGCTCGGCACTGTGAATCACTGCTGCCAAATCGAAACCACAGGTTGTACATGCCCCTGTGGTTGTATTTATGTATCCATCATAAATATACTTGCCGAATCAGAAAGTGACATTAATTTCAGTATACAAGTAACGCCTTCAAGAAAAGAACACGAAGAACACAGGGGACAGCGCAGCCACACACGTCGTTTTAAGCCACAAAACAACAAATTGTCTACGAAGTAACGGCTTTACAACCATATTTGGGGGCGGGCAATTTCCCCTGAGTGGCTTAGATTGATGAAAATTATAATTTTCAACACTTTTCTCCGAGTCGAAATTTGGCGGGCTGCCTGAAAAATATGACCAAGAAAGGTGTGCTTTTGGCGGATAGCCAAGGTGGAGGAGTCGGCCCCTACGGTTGGAGCTCCGCACTGTGAATCACAGCTGCCAAATCCAAACCAAAGGTTGTAGATGCATATTTACAAATTTATCTAGCATAAATATACGTGCCGAAGCAGAAAGTGACAATTTCAGTATACAAGTAACGCCTGTCAAGAAAGGTACACGAAGAGCACAGGGGACAGCGCAGCCACACATGTCGTTTTAAGGCACAAAACAACAAATTGTCTATGAAGTAAGGGCTTTACAACCATATTTGGGGGCGGGCAAGATCCCCTGAGTGGCTTAAGTTGATGAAAATTATAATTTGCAACACTTTTCTTCAAGTAGAAAATCGGCGGGTCGCCTGAAAATTATGACCGAGAAAGGTGTGCTTTTGGCGGATAGCCAAGGCGGAGGAGTTGGCCCCTACGGTTTGAGCTCGGCACTGTGAATCACTGCTGCCAAATCCAAACCACAGGTTTGAAGGGTTTTATTATTAGTTTGTGAAGACATACACATGTATTGCTAGTGAAGGGTTTTATTATTAGTTTGTTTAGATATATAAATGTAAACCATTTATTAATGATTCAAAGTTGTATTACAAATGAGTAGAAGTAGAGCTGTTTCAAGGTTGCAATATCAGGGGAGCGGATGTATCGGAGGAACACAATGTGTGGGAGGTTTGATGGTACCTGGTGCCGCCAGTGAAAAAAGGGAGACAAAGGCGGGGGCCACAGTTTCTCTGAAGGCCCCGGTCTCTTGGAATGCAGATAACTTGGTGTTTCCAGGAGCTACAACCCAGCGAGTCATGTGCACAAGAAAAGGCGTCATCTGAGACGGCGGTGAAAAGAGAACCAATCAGCATCTGAAGAAATATATTGCAGATACCATGTAACTAATGAAATGATAGTGGCTAGTGTTTTTGGTGTGTTTAATTTGCATATTGTTTTCTATAACTGTTCGGGGCAACTCGGGTGTGGTGTCGCTCTCTGATGGCCACAGGAGCGCACAGATCTGTATTGAGAGGGAACCGAGCCCCCGATACTGTATTAGCTTTTGCTGTTAGGAATAAAATCTTTGTGATTCGGCTGATTGGCTTTCTGGTCTTCTCTCTTACGGAACGAGCCCGCATAATTGTTAGGTAAGGTGAAGCTAAGGTTAATGTCGGTTCAAATAATAAATATATGGTAAATAATTTGGGGTCAGATAATTAGGGTATCCGCTCCACCTGGGGACTCCATCGTTCTGCTGGGGGACTTCAATGCTCACGTGGGCAATGACAGTGAGACCTGGAGAGGTGTGATTGGGAGGAACGGCCCCCCCGATCTGAACCCGAGCGGTGTTCGGTTCCTGGACTTCTGTGCTCATCACGGATTGTCCATAACGAACACCATGTTCAAGCATAAGGGTGTCCATATGTGCACTTGGCACCAGGATACCCTAGGCCGCAGTTCGATGATCGACTTTGTAGTCGTATCATCGGACTTGCGGCCGCATGTTTTGGACACTCGGGTGAAGAGAGGGGCGGAGCTGTCAACTGATCACCATCTGGTGGTGAGTTGGCTCCGATGGTGGGGGAAGATGCCGGTCCGACCTGGCAGACCCAAACGTATTGTGAGGGTTTGCTGGGAACGTCTGGCAGAATCCCCTGTCAGAAGGAGTTTCAACTCCCACCTCCGGCAGAACTTTTCCCACGTCCCGGGGGAGGCGGGGGACATCGAGTCCGAGTGGTCAATGTTTCGTGCCTCCATTGTTGAGGCGGCCAATCGGAGCTGTGGCCGCAAGGTGGTCGGTGCCTGTCGTGGCGGCAATCCCCGAACCCGCTGGTGGACACCAGCGGTAAGGGATGCTGTCCAGCTGAAGAAGGAGTCCTATCAGGCCTTTTTGGCCTGCGGGACCCCGGAGGCAGCTGACGGGTACCGGCTGGCCAAGCGGAATGCAGCTCTGGCGGTTGCTGAGGCAAAAACCCGGGTGTGGGAGGAGTTCGGGGAGGCCATGGAAAATGACTTCCGGACGGCTTCGAGGAAATTCTGGTCCACCATCCGACGTCTCAGGAGGGGGAAGCAGTGCACCATTAACACTGTTTATAGTGGAGATGGGGTGCTGCTGACCTCAACTCGGGACGTTGTGGGTCGGTGGGGAGAGTACTTCGAAGACCTCCTCAATTCCACCGACACGCCTTCCACTGAGGAAGCAGAGCCTGGAGACTCTGAGGTGGGCTCTCCTATCTCTGGGGTTGAAGTAACCGAGGTAGTCAAAAAGCTCCTCGGTGGCAAAGCCCCGGGGGTGTATGAGATCCGCCCGGAGTTCATAAAGGCTCTGGATGTTGAGGGGCTGTCATGGTTGACACGTCTCTTCAACATCGCGTGGACATCAGGGACAGTGCCTCTGGATTGGCAGACCGGGGTGGTGGTCCCCCTTTTTAAGAAGGGGGACCGGAGGGTGTGCTCCAATTACAGAGGGATCACACTCCTCAGCCTCGACGGCAAGGTCTATTCAGGGGTGCTGGAGAGGAGGGTCCGTCCGTCGGAAGGTCGAATCCAGGATTCAGGAGGAGCAATGTGGTTTTCGTCCTGGCCGTGGAACAGTGGACCAGCTCTACACCCTCAGCAGGGTCCTCGAGGGTGCATGGGAGTTTGCCCAACCGGTCTACATGTGTTTTATGGACTTGGAGAAGGCGTTCGACCGTGTCCCTCGGGGAGTTCTGTGGGGGGTGCTTCGGGAGTACGGGGTACCGAGCCCCCTGATAAGGGCTGTCCGGTCCCTGTACCACCGATGCCAGAGTTTGGTCCGAATTGCCGGCAGTAAGTCGGATTCGTTTCCTGTGGGGGTTGGACTCCGCCAAGGCTGCCCTTTGTCACCGATTCTGTTCATAACCTTTATGGACAGAATCGAGGACAGTGTCGAGGGGGTCCAGTTTGGTGGCCTCAGTATTGCATCTCTGCTTTTTGCAGATGATGTGGTACTGTTGGCTTCTTCAAGCCGCGATCTCCAACTCTCGCTGGAGCGGTTCGCAGCCGAGTGTGAAACGGTCGGAATGAAGATCAGCACCTCCAAATCTGAGACCATGGTCCTCAGTCGGAAAAGGGTGGCGTGCCCTCTCCGGGTCGGGGATGGGATTCTGCCCCAAGTGGAGAAGTTCAAGTATCTTGGGGTCTTGTTCACGAGTGAGGGTAAGATGGAACGGGAGATCGACAGGCGGATCGGTGCAGCGTCTGCTGTGATGCGGACCCTGTATCGGTCTGTCGTGGTGAAGAAGGAGCTTAGCCGAATGGCGAAGCTCTCAATTTACCGGTCGATCTACGTTCCTACCCTCACCTATGGTCATGAGCTGTGGGTCATGACCGAAAGAACAAGATCTCGGATACAAGCGGCCGGAATGGGTTTCCTTCGCAGGGTGTCCGGGCTCTCCCTTAGAGATAGGGTGAGAAGTTCGACCATCCGGGAGGGACTCAGAGTCGAGCCGCTGCTCCTCCGCGTCGAGAGGAGCCAGTTGGGGTGGCTCGGGCATCTGATTAGGATGCCTCCTGGACGCCTCCCTGGTGAGGTGTTCCGGGCATGTCCCACCGGCAGGAGACCCCGAGGACGACCCAGAACACGCTGGAGAGACTATGTCTCCCGGCTTGCCTGGGAACGCCTTGGGATCCTTCCGGAAGAGCTGGAGGATGTTGCTGGGGAGAGGGAAGTCTGGGCTTCCCTGCTGAAGCTGCTGCCTCCGCGACCCGACTTCGGATAAGCGGGAGATAATGGATGGGATGGATGGATGGATAATTAGGGTATCGTGATTTAGACCTTAAACCTAACATACCATAACTTTCTTGTATGCTACATGTAGGTTTGAAATGATGCGTACTAAGCGCACAATTTCCTCTCAAAATGCGTCTTGTACTCCAGTGCGACTTATATATGGTTTTTTTCCTCCTTTTTTCCTTTATGCATTTTATGGCTGGTGCGACTTGTACTCGGAGCAACTTATAGTCTGGAAAATACGGTAATGCTTTTTGACATTTGAAATTTTGGCACCCCTAATTAGAAGCTATTGTACACCTATTAACTACGGTTGAGTTGAATTTAGACACTGGAGGGGGGGAATAAGAATGGTGATGAACACATTTTTGGAGGTCAATTATTATTATTTCATATTTTTTTTCTTCTCTCAATTCATGGATTCATGGATTTATGGATATTAGGACACTCTAAATTAAATTAACCACATTGTTCCACATTGTTAACCACATTGTTTTTTCTTTATTTGGCCATGGGTGGAGAAAGCGTAACTAGAAATTTTTCACTGGGGTGGCCAGAGTTAAACAACACCTCATTGAGTAGTGGCCGTATGTGCCTCCTTATATGTGTGCATTTTATCTCATGAAACCATGGCTGTGGATGGTATGATGAACAATGACTGATCTATCATTGTTGTTTGGTTTCTATTGTGTGAAATGATTATTTTGATTATTGAATGTTCTTGACTTAAAGAAATTATTTTCGTGTTTGCATTCAGACCATTTGTAAATTTGTATTATTCAAATATGCAGTTATTAAAAATGCGGTAGAGAATCCCATGTGAAAAAGCCTACAGTACATGGGTTATAGATGGCAGGGATCATATCTTCCTTACACAAAACGAGTAGAATTATCCTCAAGATGTATAAGATATATAAACAACATAAATTTTATGTGTTTGTATATGGAGAGTTTGAAGCACAGGTGATCCACATATAATTCAGTTAAAACGTAATTTTAAGGTGAAACATTTTCAAAAACCTTTTTCATACGGGATCAAGAGGTCAAAGCGTAGATTACTGCATCCATGTGAAAGTGGCAGGAACATCACAGGTACCAAATTTTCCACTGGGTGGTCAGGGGGGTTGGCCACCCCTTGGCCCTCTGTGGCTACAAACCTGGGAAAAGTGTAAGTTTTGGGCAGTATTTAGAATAAATTTCAACACGAGCTGTTTTTCTGTTTTTGCTGTTAAAAGATTGAATGTTTTGGTAGGGTGAGTATCTGTTTTGGGAGATTAAAACTGTTTTGCGATAGGTTTTAATTGATACATTCTTTCTCCATGTTCTATATATATCCTTAAGACAGGGAATACTTAGCAATTGGTTCGGAAAATTTGACTAAATAGTTCTTTATCTATTTACCAAGTGATATGTATTAAATATTAACAAGCTGGACGATAGATGAAGTGAAGTTAAGATGACCTTTGTCATGACAATTCTGAAGGGACAAGACATTGTTGAATAAAATATCGGACTGCAAACTTTGTTATCTACAAGCTGGTTGACATTACAGGTCCAGGATTCCCAACCACGTCCAGGAGGAACAAGAGCTACATCACAGCGATTGGATGGGCAAAATCCACCGACGACAGTGATACAATTAATCACACGCTGGCTGAATCGATTAACTGCTAGCACAAATTTTAATGTACAAATGGCGGACGCGCCAGGGGGAGGTGTCTCTGAGTGGAATTGGAAATCACCTTTTTGCGGAGTGAATGAGATACTAACCAGTGAATAAATGTGTGAACGTCGTTTTAAGGCACAAAACAACAAATTGTCTTTGAAATAAGGACTTTACAACAATATTTGGGGGCGGGTTAGTTCCCCTGAGTGGCTTAAATTGATGTTAATTGTTATTTTCAACACTTTTCTCCGAGTCGAAATTCGGCGGGTCGCCTCAAAAATATGACCGAGAAAGGTGTGCTTTTGGTGGATAGCCAAGGCGGAGGAGTCGGCCCCTGCGGTTGGAGCTCCGCACTGCGAATCAATGCTGCCAAATCCAAACCACAGGTTGTAGATCCATATTTACAAGTGTATCTAGCATGAATACACGTGCCGAAGCAGAAAGTAACATTCATTTCAGTATACAAGTTACGCCTGTAAAGAAAGGCACACGAAGAGCACAGGGGACAGTGCAGCCACACACGTCGTTTTAAGGCACAAAACAACAAATTGTCGATGAAGTAAGGGCTTTACAACCATATTAGGGGGAGGGTTAGTTCCCCTGAGTGGCTTAAAGTGATGAAAATTATAATTTTCAACACTTATCTACGAGTCGAAATCCGGCGGGGCTTCTGGAAAATATGACCGAGAAAGGTGTGCTTTTGGCGGATAGCCAAAGCGGAGGAGTCGGCCCCTACGGTTGGAGCACCGCACTGTGAATTACGGCTGCCCAATCCAAACCAAATGTTGTAGATGCATATTTACAAGTGTATCTAGCATAAATATACGTGCCGAAGCAGAAAGTGACAATAATTTTTCTATACAGCTAACGCCTGTCAAGAAAGTTACACGAAGAGAACAGGGGACAGCGCAGCCACACACGTCATTTTAAGGCACAAAACAACAAATTGTCGATGAAGTAAGGGCTTTACAACCATATTTGGGAGAGGGTTAGTTCCCCTGAGTGGCTTAAAGTTATGAAATTTATAGGTTTCAACACTTATCTACGAGTCGAAATTCGGCGGGGCGCCTGAAAAATATGACCGAGAAAGGTGTGCTTTTGGTGGTTAGCCAAGGCGGAGGAGTCGGCCCCTGCGGTTGGAGCTCCGCACTGCGAATCAATGCTGCCAAATCCAAACCAAATGTTGTAGATCCATATTTACAAGTGTATCTAGCATAAATATACGTGCCGAAGTAGAAAGTGACATTAATTTCACTCTACAACTAACGCCTGTCAGGAAAGGCACACGAAGAGCACAGGGGAAAGCGCAGCCACACACGTCGTTTTAAGGCACAAAACAACAAATTGTCGATGAAGTAAGGGCTTTACAACCCTATTTTTTGGGAGGGTTAGTTCCCCTGAGTGGCTTAAAGTGATGAAAATTATGATTTTCAACACTTATCTAAGAGTCGAAATTCTGCGACGCGACTGAAAAATATGAACGAGAAAGGTGTGCTTTTGGCAGATAGCCAAAGCGGAGGAGTCGCCCCCTACGGTGGAGCACCGCACTCTGAATCACGGCTGCCCAATCCAAACCAAAGGTTGTAGATGCATATTTACAAGTGTATCTAGCATAAATATACGTGCCGAAGCAGAAAGTGACATTAATTTCACTATACAACTAACGCCTGTCAAGAAAGGCACACGAAGAGCACAGGGGACAGCGCAGCCACACACGTCGTTTGAAGGCACAAAACAACAAATTGTCGATGAAGTAAGGGCTTTACAACCATATTTGGGGGAGGGTTAGTTCCCCTGAGTGGCTTAAAGTGATGAAAATTATAATTTTCATTACTTATCTACGAGTCGAAATTCGGCGGGGCGACTGAAAAATATGAACGAGAAAGGTGTGCTTTTGGCGGATAGCCAAAGCGGAGGAGTCGGCCCCTACGGTGGAGCACCGCACTGTGAATCACGGCTGCCCAATCCAAACCAAAGGTTGTAGATGCATATTTACAAGTCTATCTAGCATAAATATACGTGCCGAAGCAGAAAGTGACATTAATTTCACTACACAACTAACGCCTGTCAAGAAAGGCACACGAAGAGCACAGGGGACAGCGCAGCCACACACGTCGTTTTTAAGGCACAAAACAACAAATTGTCTTTGAAATAAGGACTTTACAACCATATTTGGGGGGCGGGTGAGTTCCCCTGAGTGGCTTAAATTGATGAAAATTGTTATTTTCAACACTTTTCTCCGAGTCGAAATTCGGCTGGTCGCCTGAAAAATATGACCGAGAAAGGTGTGCTTTTGGTGTATAGCCAAGGCGGAGGAGTCGGCCCCTGCGGTTGGAGCTCCGCACTGCGAATCAATGCTGCCAAATCCAAACCACAGGTTGTAGATCCATATTTACAAGTGTATCTAGCATAAATACACGTGCCGAAGCAAAAAGTAACATTCATTTCATTATATAAGTTACGCCTGTCAAGAAAGGCACACGAAGAGCACAGGGGAAAGCGCAGCCACACACGTCGTTTTAAGGCACAAAATAACAAATTGTCGATGAAGTAAGGGCTTTACAACCATATTTGGGGGAGGGTTAGTTCCCCTGAGTGGCTTAAAGTGATGAAAATGATCATTTTCAACACTTATCTACGAGTCGAAATTCGGCGGGGCTTCTGAAAAACATGACCGAGAAAGGTGTGCTTTTGGCCGATAGCCAAAGCGGAGGAGTTGGCCCCTACGGTTGGAGCACCGCACTGTGAATTACGGCTGCCCAATCCAAACCACAGGTTGTAGATCCATATTTACAAGTGTATCTAGCATAAATACACGTGCCGAAGCAGAAAGTAACATTCATTTCAGTATACAAGTTACGCCTGTCAAGAAAGGAACAGAAGAGCACAGGGGACTGCGCAGCCACACACGTCATTTTAAGACACAAAAAAACAAATTGTCTACGAAGTAAGGGCTTTACAATTATTTTTGGGGGCGGGCAAGTTCCCCTGAGTTCCTTAAATTGATGAAAATTATCATTTTCAACACTTTTTTCTGAGTCGAAATTCGGTGGGTCGCCTGAAAAATATGACAGAGAAAGGTGTGCTTTTGGCGGATAGCCAAGGCAGAAGATTTGGCCCTACGGTTGGAGCTCGGCACTGTGAATCACTGCTGCCAAATTGAAACCACGGGTTGTACGTGCATATTTACAAGTGTATCTAGCATAAATATACGTGCCGAAGCAGAAAGTGACATTAATCTCAGTATATAAGTATCGCCTGTCAAGAAAGGCACACGAAGAGCACAGAGGACAGCGCAGCCACACACGTCGTTTTAAGGCACAAAACAGCAAATTTTCTATGAAGAAAGGACTTTACAAAGATATTTGGGGGCGGGCAAGTTCCCCTGAGTGGCTTAAATTGATGAAAATTGTAATTATCAACACTTTTCTCCGAGTCGAAATTCGGCTGGTCGCCTGAAAAATATGACCGAGAAAGGTGTGCTTTTGGTGGATAGCCAAGGCGGAGGAGTCGGCCCCTGCGGTTGGAGCTCCGCACTGCGAATCAATGCTGCCAAATCCAAACCACAGGTTGTAGATGCATATTTACAAGTGTATCTATCATAAATATACGTGCCGAAGCAGAAAGTGACATTAATTTCACTACACAACTGAGGCCTGTCAAGAAAGGCAAATGAAGAGCACAGGGGACAGCGCAGCCACACACGTCGTTTTAAGGCACAAAACAACAAATTGTCTTTGAAATAAGGACTTTACAACCATATTTGGGGGAAGGGTGAGTTCCCCTGAGTGGCTTAAATTGATGATAATTGTTATTTTCAACACTTTTCTCCGAGTCGAAATTCGGCGGGTCGCCTCAAAAATATGACCGAGAAAGGTGTGCTTTTGGTGGATAGCCAAGGCGGAGGAGTCGGCCCCTGCGGTTGGAGCTCCGCACTGCGAATCAATGCTGCCAAATCCAAACCACAGGTTGTAGATCCATATTTACAAGTGTATCTGGCATAAATACACGTGCCGAAGCAGAAAGTAACATTCATTTCAGTATACAAGTTACGCCTGTAAAGAAAGGCACACGAAGAGCACAGGGGACAGTGCAGCCACACACGTCGTTTTAAGGCACAAAACAACAAATTGTCGATGAAGTAAGGGCTTTACAACCATATTAGGGGGAGGGTTAGTTCCCCTGAGTGGCTTAAAGTGATGAAAATTATAATTTTCAACACTTATCTACGAGTCGAAATCCGGCGGGGCTTCTGGAAAATATGACCGAGAAAGGTGTGCTTTTGGCGGATAGCCAAAGCGGAGGAGTCGGCCCCTACGGTTGGAGCACCGCACTGTGAATTACGGCTGCCCAATCCAAACCAAATGTTGTAGATGCATATTTACAAGTGTATCTAGCATAAATATACGTGCCGAAGCAGAAAGTGACAATAATTTTCTAAACAGCTAACGCGTCAAGAAAGTTACACGAAGAGAACAGGGGACAGCGCAGCCACACACGTCGTTTTTAAGGCACAAAACAACAAATTGTCTTTGAAATAAGGACTTTACAACCATATTTGGGGGCGGGTGAGTTCCCCTGAGTGGCTTAAATTGATGAAAATTGTTATTTTCAACACTTTTCTCCGAGTCGAAATTCGGCTGGTCGCCTGAAAAATATGACCGAGAAAGGTGTGCTTTTGGTGGATAGCCAAGGCGGAGGAGTCGGCCCCTGCGGTTGGAGCTCCGCACTGCGAATCAATGCTGCCAAATCCAAACCACAGGTTGTAGATCCATATTTACAAGTGTATCTAGCATAAATACACGTGCCGAAGCAAAAAGTAACATTCATTTCATTATATAAGTTACGCCTGTCAAGAAAGGCACACACGAAGAGCACAGGGGAAAGCGCAGCCACACACGTCGTTTTAAGGCACAAAATAACAAATTGTCGATGAAGTAAGGGCTTTACAACCATATTTGGGGGAGGGTTAGTTCCCCTGAGTGGCTTAAAGTGATGAAAATGATCATTTTCAACACTTATCTACGAGTCGAAATTCGGCGGAGCTTCTGAAAAATATGACCGAGAAAGGTGTGCTTTTGGCGGATAGCCAAAGCGGAGGAGTTGGCCCCTACTGTTGGAGCACCGCACTGTGAATTACGGCTGCCCAATCCAAACCACAGGTTGTAGATCCATATTTACAAGTGTATCTAGCATAAATACACGTGCCGAAGCAGAAAGTAACATTCATTTCAGTATACAAGTTACGCCAGTAAAGAAAGGCACACGAAGAGCACAGGGGACAGTGCAGCCACACACGTCGTTTTAAGGCACAAAACAACAAATTGTCTTTGAAATAAGGACTTTACAACCATATTTGGGGGCGGGCAAGTTCCCCTGAGTTCCTTAAATTGATGAAAATTATCATTTTCAACACTTTTTTCTGAGTCGAAATTCGGTGGGTCGCCTGAAAAATATGACAGAGAAAGGTGTGCTTTTGGCGGATAGCCAAGGCAGAGGAGTCGGCCCCTGTGGTTGGAGCTCCGCACTGTGAATCTCTGCTGCCAAATCGAAACTACAGGTTGTAGATGCATATTTACAAGTGTATCTAGCAATTATACACGCTCCGAAGCAGAAAGTGACATTCATTTCTGTGTTCACGTAACCAATATCAAATTAACAGCA
Source organism: Filicampus tigris (assembly GCF_054856515.1). Lineage (NCBI taxonomy): Eukaryota > Metazoa > Chordata > Actinopteri > Syngnathiformes > Syngnathidae > Filicampus > Filicampus tigris. The sequence continues at coordinate 365,722 of NW_028233406.1, read as the reverse complement.
CTTGGCCAAACTGTCACTTTCAGGCGCTGAAACGCTCATTTTGGACATAAAAAACCAAAAGGCTGCCAAATCGAAACCAAAGGCTAAAGATGCATATTTGTACGTGTCTCTAGCATAAATACACCTCTGGAAGCAAAAAATGACATTAATTTCAGTGTACACGTATCCCCTAATAAAATAACTGCACGTGGCCAAACTGTCATTTTCAGCCGCTGAAACGCTCATTTTGGACATAAAAAACCAAAAGGCTGCCAAATCAAAACCAAAAGCAATAGATGCATATTTACACGTGTATATAGCATAAATAAACCTCTGAAAGCATAAAATGACATTAATTTCAGTTTACACGTAACCCCTATCAAAATAACTGCACGTGGCCAAACTGTCACTTTCAGGCGCTGAAACACTCATTTTGGACATAAAAAACCAAAAGGCTGCCAAATCAAAACCTAAGGCTGTAGATGCATATTTACACGTATATTTAGCATAAATAAACCTCTGAAAGCATAAAATGACATTAATTACAGTTTACACGTAACACCTATCAAAATAACTGCACGTGGCCAAACTGTCATTTTCAGGAGCTGAAAAGCTCAAATTGGACATAAAAAAACAAAAGGCAGCAAAATTCGAACCAAAGGCTGTAGATGCATATTTACACGTGTATCTAGCATAAATAAACATCTGAAAGCATAAAATGACATTAATTTCAGTTTACACGTATCCCTTATCAAAATAACTGCACGTGGCCAAACTGTCATTTTCAGGAGCTGAAAAGCTCAAATTGGACATAAAAAAACAAAAGGCAGCAAAATTCGAACCAAAGGCTGTAGATGCATATTTACACGTGTATCTAGCATAAATAAACATCTGAAAGCATAAAATGACATTAATTTCAGTTTACACGTATCCCTTATCAAAATAACTGCACGTGGCCAAACTGTCATTTTCAGGAGCTGAAAAGCTCAAATTGGACATGAAAAACAAAAACCTACTAAATCCAAACAAAAGGTGCTAGATTCATATCTACAAGTGTTTCTAACATAAATAAATGCGCTGAAATGGAAAATGACATTAATTTCAGTGTACATGTAAATGACTCTGTCAAAATGCCCAGGAAGAGCACAGGGGACAGCGCAGCCACACACGTCGTTTTAAGCTACAAAACAACAAATTGTCGATGAAGAAAGGGCTTTACAACTATATTTGGGGGCGGGCAAGTTCCTCTGAGTGGCTTAAGTTGATGAAAATTATAATTTTCAACACGTTTCTCCGAGTCGAAATTCGGCGGTTTGCCTGAAAAATATGACCGAGAAAAGTGTGCTTTTGGCGGATAGCCAAGGCGGAGGAGTCGGCCCCTACGGTTGGAGCTCAGCACTGTGAATCACAGTTTGTACATATATATTTACAAGTGTTTCTAACATAAATAAATGCGCTGAAATGGAAAATGACATTAATTTCAGTGTACATGTAAACGACTCTGTCAAAATGCCCAGGAAGAGCACACGGGACAGCGCAGCCACACACGTCGTTTTAAGGCACAAAAAAACGAATTGTCTATGAAGTAAGGTCTTTACAACCAAATTTGGGGGAGGGCAATTTCCCCTGAGTGGCTTAAGTATATTAAAGTTATCATTTTCAACACTGATCTCCGAGTCGAAATTCGGCGGGTCGCCTGAAAAACATGACCGAGAAAGGAGTGCTTTTGGCGGATAGCCAAGGCGGAGGAGTTGGACCTACAGTTGAAGCTCGGCACTGTGAATCACTGCTGCCAAATCGAAACCACAGGTTGTACATGCCCCTGTGGTTGTATTTATGTATCCATCATAAATATACTTGCCGAATCAGAAAGTGACATTAATTTCAGTATACAAGTAACGCCTTCAAGAAAAGAACACGAAGAACACAGGGGACAGCGCAGCCACACACGTCGTTTTAAGCCACAAAACAACAAATTGTCTACGAAGTAACGGCTTTACAACCATATTTGGGGGCGGGCAATTTCCCCTGAGTGGCTTAGATTGATGAAAATTATAATTTTCAACACTTTTCTCCGAGTCGAAATTTGGCGGGCTGCCTGAAAAATATGACCAAGAAAGGTGTGCTTTTGGCGGATAGCCAAGGTGGAGGAGTCGGCCCCTACGGTTGGAGCTCCGCACTGTGAATCACAGCTGCCAAATCCAAACCAAAGGTTGTAGATGCATATTTACAAATTTATCTAGCATAAATATACGTGCCGAAGCAGAAAGTGACAATTTCAGTATACAAGTAACGCCTGTCAAGAAAGGTACACGAAGAGCACAGGGGACAGCGCAGCCACACATGTCGTTTTAAGGCACAAAACAACAAATTGTCTATGAAGTAAGGGCTTTACAACCATATTTGGGGGCGGGCAAGATCCCCTGAGTGGCTTAAGTTGATGAAAATTATAATTTGCAACACTTTTCTTCAAGTAGAAAATCGGCGGGTCGCCTGAAAATTATGACCGAGAAAGGTGTGCTTTTGGCGGATAGCCAAGGCGGAGGAGTTGGCCCCTACGGTTTGAGCTCGGCACTGTGAATCACTGCTGCCAAATCCAAACCACAGGTTTGAAGGGTTTTATTATTAGTTTGTGAAGACATACACATGTATTGCTAGTGAAGGGTTTTATTATTAGTTTGTTTAGATATATAAATGTAAACCATTTATTAATGATTCAAAGTTGTATTACAAATGAGTAGAAGTAGAGCTGTTTCAAGGTTGCAATATCAGGGGAGCGGATGTATCGGAGGAACACAATGTGTGGGAGGTTTGATGGTACCTGGTGCCGCCAGTGAAAAAAGGGAGACAAAGGCGGGGGCCACAGTTTCTCTGAAGGCCCCGGTCTCTTGGAATGCAGATAACTTGGTGTTTCCAGGAGCTACAACCCAGCGAGTCATGTGCACAAGAAAAGGCGTCATCTGAGACGGCGGTGAAAAGAGAACCAATCAGCATCTGAAGAAATATATTGCAGATACCATGTAACTAATGAAATGATAGTGGCTAGTGTTTTTGGTGTGTTTAATTTGCATATTGTTTTCTATAACTGTTCGGGGCAACTCGGGTGTGGTGTCGCTCTCTGATGGCCACAGGAGCGCACAGATCTGTATTGAGAGGGAACCGAGCCCCCGATACTGTATTAGCTTTTGCTGTTAGGAATAAAATCTTTGTGATTCGGCTGATTGGCTTTCTGGTCTTCTCTCTTACGGAACGAGCCCGCATAATTGTTAGGTAAGGTGAAGCTAAGGTTAATGTCGGTTCAAATAATAAATATATGGTAAATAATTTGGGGTCAGATAATTAGGGTATCCGCTCCACCTGGGGACTCCATCGTTCTGCTGGGGGACTTCAATGCTCACGTGGGCAATGACAGTGAGACCTGGAGAGGTGTGATTGGGAGGAACGGCCCCCCCGATCTGAACCCGAGCGGTGTTCGGTTCCTGGACTTCTGTGCTCATCACGGATTGTCCATAACGAACACCATGTTCAAGCATAAGGGTGTCCATATGTGCACTTGGCACCAGGATACCCTAGGCCGCAGTTCGATGATCGACTTTGTAGTCGTATCATCGGACTTGCGGCCGCATGTTTTGGACACTCGGGTGAAGAGAGGGGCGGAGCTGTCAACTGATCACCATCTGGTGGTGAGTTGGCTCCGATGGTGGGGGAAGATGCCGGTCCGACCTGGCAGACCCAAACGTATTGTGAGGGTTTGCTGGGAACGTCTGGCAGAATCCCCTGTCAGAAGGAGTTTCAACTCCCACCTCCGGCAGAACTTTTCCCACGTCCCGGGGGAGGCGGGGGACATCGAGTCCGAGTGGTCAATGTTTCGTGCCTCCATTGTTGAGGCGGCCAATCGGAGCTGTGGCCGCAAGGTGGTCGGTGCCTGTCGTGGCGGCAATCCCCGAACCCGCTGGTGGACACCAGCGGTAAGGGATGCTGTCCAGCTGAAGAAGGAGTCCTATCAGGCCTTTTTGGCCTGCGGGACCCCGGAGGCAGCTGACGGGTACCGGCTGGCCAAGCGGAATGCAGCTCTGGCGGTTGCTGAGGCAAAAACCCGGGTGTGGGAGGAGTTCGGGGAGGCCATGGAAAATGACTTCCGGACGGCTTCGAGGAAATTCTGGTCCACCATCCGACGTCTCAGGAGGGGGAAGCAGTGCACCATTAACACTGTTTATAGTGGAGATGGGGTGCTGCTGACCTCAACTCGGGACGTTGTGGGTCGGTGGGGAGAGTACTTCGAAGACCTCCTCAATTCCACCGACACGCCTTCCACTGAGGAAGCAGAGCCTGGAGACTCTGAGGTGGGCTCTCCTATCTCTGGGGTTGAAGTAACCGAGGTAGTCAAAAAGCTCCTCGGTGGCAAAGCCCCGGGGGTGTATGAGATCCGCCCGGAGTTCATAAAGGCTCTGGATGTTGAGGGGCTGTCATGGTTGACACGTCTCTTCAACATCGCGTGGACATCAGGGACAGTGCCTCTGGATTGGCAGACCGGGGTGGTGGTCCCCCTTTTTAAGAAGGGGGACCGGAGGGTGTGCTCCAATTACAGAGGGATCACACTCCTCAGCCTCGACGGCAAGGTCTATTCAGGGGTGCTGGAGAGGAGGGTCCGTCCGTCGGAAGGTCGAATCCAGGATTCAGGAGGAGCAATGTGGTTTTCGTCCTGGCCGTGGAACAGTGGACCAGCTCTACACCCTCAGCAGGGTCCTCGAGGGTGCATGGGAGTTTGCCCAACCGGTCTACATGTGTTTTATGGACTTGGAGAAGGCGTTCGACCGTGTCCCTCGGGGAGTTCTGTGGGGGGTGCTTCGGGAGTACGGGGTACCGAGCCCCCTGATAAGGGCTGTCCGGTCCCTGTACCACCGATGCCAGAGTTTGGTCCGAATTGCCGGCAGTAAGTCGGATTCGTTTCCTGTGGGGGTTGGACTCCGCCAAGGCTGCCCTTTGTCACCGATTCTGTTCATAACCTTTATGGACAGAATCGAGGACAGTGTCGAGGGGGTCCAGTTTGGTGGCCTCAGTATTGCATCTCTGCTTTTTGCAGATGATGTGGTACTGTTGGCTTCTTCAAGCCGCGATCTCCAACTCTCGCTGGAGCGGTTCGCAGCCGAGTGTGAAACGGTCGGAATGAAGATCAGCACCTCCAAATCTGAGACCATGGTCCTCAGTCGGAAAAGGGTGGCGTGCCCTCTCCGGGTCGGGGATGGGATTCTGCCCCAAGTGGAGAAGTTCAAGTATCTTGGGGTCTTGTTCACGAGTGAGGGTAAGATGGAACGGGAGATCGACAGGCGGATCGGTGCAGCGTCTGCTGTGATGCGGACCCTGTATCGGTCTGTCGTGGTGAAGAAGGAGCTTAGCCGAATGGCGAAGCTCTCAATTTACCGGTCGATCTACGTTCCTACCCTCACCTATGGTCATGAGCTGTGGGTCATGACCGAAAGAACAAGATCTCGGATACAAGCGGCCGGAATGGGTTTCCTTCGCAGGGTGTCCGGGCTCTCCCTTAGAGATAGGGTGAGAAGTTCGACCATCCGGGAGGGACTCAGAGTCGAGCCGCTGCTCCTCCGCGTCGAGAGGAGCCAGTTGGGGTGGCTCGGGCATCTGATTAGGATGCCTCCTGGACGCCTCCCTGGTGAGGTGTTCCGGGCATGTCCCACCGGCAGGAGACCCCGAGGACGACCCAGAACACGCTGGAGAGACTATGTCTCCCGGCTTGCCTGGGAACGCCTTGGGATCCTTCCGGAAGAGCTGGAGGATGTTGCTGGGGAGAGGGAAGTCTGGGCTTCCCTGCTGAAGCTGCTGCCTCCGCGACCCGACTTCGGATAAGCGGGAGATAATGGATGGGATGGATGGATGGATAATTAGGGTATCGTGATTTAGACCTTAAACCTAACATACCATAACTTTCTTGTATGCTACATGTAGGTTTGAAATGATGCGTACTAAGCGCACAATTTCCTCTCAAAATGCGTCTTGTACTCCAGTGCGACTTATATATGGTTTTTTTCCTCCTTTTTTCCTTTATGCATTTTATGGCTGGTGCGACTTGTACTCGGAGCAACTTATAGTCTGGAAAATACGGTAATGCTTTTTGACATTTGAAATTTTGGCACCCCTAATTAGAAGCTATTGTACACCTATTAACTACGGTTGAGTTGAATTTAGACACTGGAGGGGGGGAATAAGAATGGTGATGAACACATTTTTGGAGGTCAATTATTATTATTTCATATTTTTTTTCTTCTCTCAATTCATGGATTCATGGATTTATGGATATTAGGACACTCTAAATTAAATTAACCACATTGTTCCACATTGTTAACCACATTGTTTTTTCTTTATTTGGCCATGGGTGGAGAAAGCGTAACTAGAAATTTTTCACTGGGGTGGCCAGAGTTAAACAACACCTCATTGAGTAGTGGCCGTATGTGCCTCCTTATATGTGTGCATTTTATCTCATGAAACCATGGCTGTGGATGGTATGATGAACAATGACTGATCTATCATTGTTGTTTGGTTTCTATTGTGTGAAATGATTATTTTGATTATTGAATGTTCTTGACTTAAAGAAATTATTTTCGTGTTTGCATTCAGACCATTTGTAAATTTGTATTATTCAAATATGCAGTTATTAAAAATGCGGTAGAGAATCCCATGTGAAAAAGCCTACAGTACATGGGTTATAGATGGCAGGGATCATATCTTCCTTACACAAAACGAGTAGAATTATCCTCAAGATGTATAAGATATATAAACAACATAAATTTTATGTGTTTGTATATGGAGAGTTTGAAGCACAGGTGATCCACATATAATTCAGTTAAAACGTAATTTTAAGGTGAAACATTTTCAAAAACCTTTTTCATACGGGATCAAGAGGTCAAAGCGTAGATTACTGCATCCATGTGAAAGTGGCAGGAACATCACAGGTACCAAATTTTCCACTGGGTGGTCAGGGGGGTTGGCCACCCCTTGGCCCTCTGTGGCTACAAACCTGGGAAAAGTGTAAGTTTTGGGCAGTATTTAGAATAAATTTCAACACGAGCTGTTTTTCTGTTTTTGCTGTTAAAAGATTGAATGTTTTGGTAGGGTGAGTATCTGTTTTGGGAGATTAAAACTGTTTTGCGATAGGTTTTAATTGATACATTCTTTCTCCATGTTCTATATATATCCTTAAGACAGGGAATACTTAGCAATTGGTTCGGAAAATTTGACTAAATAGTTCTTTATCTATTTACCAAGTGATATGTATTAAATATTAACAAGCTGGACGATAGATGAAGTGAAGTTAAGATGACCTTTGTCATGACAATTCTGAAGGGACAAGACATTGTTGAATAAAATATCGGACTGCAAACTTTGTTATCTACAAGCTGGTTGACATTACAGGTCCAGGATTCCCAACCACGTCCAGGAGGAACAAGAGCTACATCACAGCGATTGGATGGGCAAAATCCACCGACGACAGTGATACAATTAATCACACGCTGGCTGAATCGATTAACTGCTAGCACAAATTTTAATGTACAAATGGCGGACGCGCCAGGGGGAGGTGTCTCTGAGTGGAATTGGAAATCACCTTTTTGCGGAGTGAATGAGATACTAACCAGTGAATAAATGTGTGAACGTCGTTTTAAGGCACAAAACAACAAATTGTCTTTGAAATAAGGACTTTACAACAATATTTGGGGGCGGGTTAGTTCCCCTGAGTGGCTTAAATTGATGTTAATTGTTATTTTCAACACTTTTCTCCGAGTCGAAATTCGGCGGGTCGCCTCAAAAATATGACCGAGAAAGGTGTGCTTTTGGTGGATAGCCAAGGCGGAGGAGTCGGCCCCTGCGGTTGGAGCTCCGCACTGCGAATCAATGCTGCCAAATCCAAACCACAGGTTGTAGATCCATATTTACAAGTGTATCTAGCATGAATACACGTGCCGAAGCAGAAAGTAACATTCATTTCAGTATACAAGTTACGCCTGTAAAGAAAGGCACACGAAGAGCACAGGGGACAGTGCAGCCACACACGTCGTTTTAAGGCACAAAACAACAAATTGTCGATGAAGTAAGGGCTTTACAACCATATTAGGGGGAGGGTTAGTTCCCCTGAGTGGCTTAAAGTGATGAAAATTATAATTTTCAACACTTATCTACGAGTCGAAATCCGGCGGGGCTTCTGGAAAATATGACCGAGAAAGGTGTGCTTTTGGCGGATAGCCAAAGCGGAGGAGTCGGCCCCTACGGTTGGAGCACCGCACTGTGAATTACGGCTGCCCAATCCAAACCAAATGTTGTAGATGCATATTTACAAGTGTATCTAGCATAAATATACGTGCCGAAGCAGAAAGTGACAATAATTTTCTAAACAGCTAACGCGTCAAGAAAGTTACACGAAGAGAACAGGGGACAGCGCAGCCACACACGTCGTTTTTAAGGCACAAAACAACAAATTGTCTTTGAAATAAGGACTTTACAACCATATTTGGGGGCGGGTGAGTTCCCCTGAGTGGCTTAAATTGATGAAAATTGTTATTTTCAACACTTTTCTCCGAGTCGAAATTCGGCTGGTCGCCTGAAAAATATGACCGAGAAAGGTGTGCTTTTGGTGGATAGCCAAGGCGGAGGAGTCGGCCCCTGCGGTTGGAGCTCCGCACTGCGAATCAATGCTGCCAAATCCAAACCACAGGTTGTAGATCCATATTTACAAGTGTATCTAGCATAAATACACGTGCCGAAGCAAAAAGTAACATTCATTTCATTATATAAGTTACGCCTGTCAAGAAAGGCACACACGAAGAGCACAGGGGAAAGCGCAGCCACACACGTCGTTTTAAGGCACAAAATAACAAATTGTCGATGAAGTAAGGGCTTTACAACCATATTTGGGGGAGGGTTAGTTCCCCTGAGTGGCTTAAAGTGATGAAAATGATCATTTTCAACACTTATCTACGAGTCGAAATTCGGCGGAGCTTCTGAAAAATATGACCGAGAAAGGTGTGCTTTTGGCGGATAGCCAAAGCGGAGGAGTTGGCCCCTACTGTTGGAGCACCGCACTGTGAATTACGGCTGCCCAATCCAAACCACAGGTTGTAGATCCATATTTACAAGTGTATCTAGCATAAATACACGTGCCGAAGCAGAAAGTAACATTCATTTCAGTATACAAGTTACGCCAGTAAAGAAAGGCACACGAAGAGCACAGGGGACAGTGCAGCCACACACGTCGTTTTAAGGCACAAAACAACAAATTGTCTTTGAAATAAGGACTTTACAACCATATTTGGGGGCGGGCAAGTTCCCCTGAGTTCCTTAAATTGATGAAAATTATCATTTTCAACACTTTTTTCTGAGTCGAAATTCGGTGGGTCGCCTGAAAAATATGACAGAGAAAGGTGTGCTTTTGGCGGATAGCCAAGGCAGAGGAGTCGGCCCCTGTGGTTGGAGCTCCGCACTGTGAATCTCTGCTGCCAAATCGAAACTACAGGTTGTAGATGCATATTTACAAGTGTATCTAGCAATTATACACGCTCCGAAGCAGAAAGTGACATTCATTTCTGTGTTCACGTAACCAATATCAAATTAACAGCACTTGGCCAAACTGTCACTTTCAGGCGCTGAAACGCTCATTTTGGACATAAAAAACCAAAAGGCTGCCAAATCGAAACCAAAGGCTAAAGATGCATATTTGTACGTGTCTCTAGCATAAATACACCTCTGGAAGCAAAAAATGACATTAATTTCAGTGTACACGTATCCCCTAATAAAATAACTGCACGTGGCCAAACTGTCATTTTCAGCCGCTGAAACGCTCATTTTGGACATAAAAAACCAAAAGGCTGCCAAATCAAAACCAAAAGCAATAGATGCATATTTACACGTGTATATAGCATAAATAAACCTCTGAAAGCATAAAATGACATTAATTTCAGTTTACACGTAACCCCTATCAAAATAACTGCACGTGGCCAAACTGTCACTTTCAGGCGCTGAAACACTCATTTTGGACATAAAAAACCAAAAGGCTGCCAAATCAAAACCTAAGGCTGTAGATGCATATTTACACGTATATTTAGCATAAATAAACCTCTGAAAGCATAAAATGACATTAATTACAGTTTACACGTAACACCTATCAAAATAACTGCACGTGGCCAAACTGTCATTTTCAGGAGCTGAAAAGCTCAAATTGGACATAAAAAAACAAAAGGCAGCAAAATTCGAACCAAAGGCTGTAGATGCATATTTACACGTGTATCTAGCATAAATAAACATCTGAAAGCATAAAATGACATTAATTTCAGTTTACACGTATCCCTTATCAAAATAACTGCACGTGGCCAAACTGTCATTTTCAGGAGCTGAAAAGCTCAAATTGGACATAAAAAAACAAAAGGCAGCAAAATTCGAACCAAAGGCTGTAGATGCATATTTACACGTGTATCTAGCATAAATAAACATCTGAAAGCATAAAATGACATTAATTTCAGTTTACACGTATCCCTTATCAAAATAACTGCACGTGGCCAAACTGTCATTTTCAGGAGCTGAAAAGCTCAAATTGGACATGAAAAACAAAAACCTAACTAAATCCAAACAAAAGGTGCTAGATTCATATCAACAAGTGTTTCTAACATAAATAAATGCGCTGAAATGGAAAATGACATTAATTTCAGTGTACATGTAAATGACTCTGTCAAAATGCCCAGGAAGAGCACAGGGGACAGCGCAGCCACACACGTCGTTTTAAGCTACAAAACAACAAATTGTCGATGAAGAAAGGGCTTTACAACTATATTTGGGGGCGGGCAAGTTCCTCTGAGTGGCTTAAGTTGATGAAAATTATAATTTTCAACACGTTTCTCCGAGTCGAAATTCGGCGGTTTGCCTGAAAAATATGACCGAGAAAAGTGTGCTTTTGGCGGATAGCCAAGGCGGAGGAGTCGGCCCCTACGGTTGGAGCTCAGCACTGTGAATCACAGTTTGTACATATATATTTACAAGTGTTTCTAACATAAATAAATGCGCTGAAATGGAAAATGACATTAATTTCAGTGTACATGTAAACGACTCTGTCAAAATGCCCAGGAAGAGCACACGGGACAGCGCAGCCACACACGTCGTTTTAAGGCACAAAAAAAACGAATTGTCTATGAAGTAAGGTCTTTACAACCAAATTTGGGGGAGGGCAATTTCCCCTGAGTGGCTTAAGTATATTAAAGTTATCATTTTCAACACTGATCTCCGAGTCGAAATTCGGCGGGTCGCCTGAAAAACATGACCGAGAAAGGAGTGCTTTTGGCGGATAGCCAAGGCGGAGGAGTTGGACCTACAGTTGAAGCTCGGCACTGTGAATCACTGCTGCCAAATCGAAACCACAGGTTGTACATGCCCCTGTGGTTGTATTTATGTATCCATCATAAATATACTTGCCGAATCAGAAAGTGACATTAATTTCAGTATACAAGTAACGCCTTCAAGAAAAGAACACGAAGAACACAGGGGACAGCGCAGCCACACACGTCGTTTTAAGCCACAAAACAACAAATTGTCTACGAAGTAACGGCTTTACAACCATATTTGGGGGCGGGCAATTTCCCCTGAGTGGCTTAGATTGATGAAAATTATAATTTTCAACACTTTTCTCCGAGTCGAAATTTGGCGGGCTGCCTGAAAAATATGACCAAGAAAGGTGTGCTTTTGGCGGATAGCCAAGGTGGAGGAGTCGGCCCCTACGGTTGGAGCTCCGCACTGTGAATCACAGCTGCCAAATCCAAACCAAAGGTTGTAGATGCATATTTACAAATTTATCTAGCATAAATATACGTGCCGAAGCAGAAAGTGACAATTTCAGTATACAAGTAACGCCTGTCAAGAAAGGTACACGAAGAGCACAGGGGACAGCGCAGCCACACATGTCGTTTTAAGGCACAAAACAACAAATTGTCTATGAAGTAAGGGCTTTACAACCATATTTGGGGGCGGGCAAGATCCCCTGAGTGGCTTAAGTTGATGAAAATTATAATTTGCAACACTTTTCTTCAAGTAGAAAATCGGCGGGTCGCCTGAAAATTATGACCGAGAAAGGTGTGCTTTTGGCGGATAGCCAAGGCGGAGGAGTTGGCCCCTACGGTTTGAGCTCGGCACTGTGAATCACTGCTGCCAAATCCAAACCACAGGTTTGAAGGGTTTTATTATTAGTTTGTGAAGACATACACATGTATTGCTAGTGAAGGGTTTTATTATTAGTTTGTTTAGATATATAAATGTAAACCATTTATTAATGATTCAAAGTTGTATTACAAATGAGTAGAAGTAGAGCTGTTTCAAGGTTGCAATATCAGGGGAGCGGATGTATCGGAGGAACACAATGTGTGGGAGGTTTGATGGTACCTGGTGCCGCCAGTGAAAAAAGGGAGACAAAGGCGGGGGCCACAGTTTCTCTGAAGGCCCCGGTCTCTTGGAATGCAGATAACTTGGTGTTTCCAGGAGCTACAACCCAGCGAGTCATGTGCACAAGAAAAGGCGTCATCTGAGACGGCGGTGAAAAGAGAACCAATCAGCATCTGAAGAAATATATTGCAGATACCATGTAACTAATGAAATGATAGTGGCTAGTGTTTTTGGTGTGTTTAATTTGCATATTGTTTTCTATAACTGTTCGGGGCAACTCGGGTGTGGTGTCGCTCTCTGATGGCCACAGGAGCGCACAGATCTGTATTGAGAGGGAACCGAGCCCCCGATACTGTATTAGCTTTTGCTGTTAGGAATAAAATCTTTGTGATTCGGCTGATTGGCTTTCTGGTCTTCTCTCTTACGGAACGAGCCCGCATAATTGTTAGGTAAGGTGAAGCTAAGGTTAATGTCGGTTCAAATAATAAATATATGGTAAATAATTTGGGGTCAGATAATTAGGGTATCCGCTCCACCTGGGCACTCCATCGTTCTGCTGGGGGACTTCAATGCTCACGTGGGCAATGACAGTGAGACCTGGAGAGGTGTGATTGGGAGGAACGGCCCCCCCGATCTGAACCCGAGCGGTGTTCGGTTCCTGGACTTCTGTGCTCATCACGGATTGTCCATAACGAACACCATGTTCAAGCATAAGGGTGTCCATATGTGCACTTGGCACCAGGATACCCTAGGCCGCAGTTCGATGATCGACTTTGTAGTCGTATCATCGGACTTGCGGCCGCATGTTTTGGACACTCGGGTGAAGAGAGGGGCGGAGCTGTCAACTGATCACCATCTGGTGGTGAGTTGGCTCCGATGGTGGGGGAAGATGCCGGTCCGACCTGGCAGACCCAAACGTATTGTGAGGGTTTGCTGGGAACGTCTGGCAGAATCCCCTGTCAGAAGGAGTTTCAACTCCCACCTCCGGCAGAACTTTTCCCACGTCCCGGGGGAGGCGGGGGACATCGAGTCCGAGTGGTCAATGTTTCGTGCCTCCATTGTTGAGGCGGCCAATCGGAGCTGTGGCCGCAAGGTGGTCGGTGCCTGTCGTGGCGGCAATCCCCGAACCCGCTGGTGGACACCAGCGGTAAGGGATGCTGTCCAGCTGAAGAAGGAGTCCTATCAGGCCTTTTTGGCCTGCGGGACCCCGGAGGCAGCTGACGGGTACCGGCTGGCCAAGCGGAATGCAGCTCTGGCGGTTGCTGAGGCAAAAACCCGGGTGTGGGAGGAGTTCGGGGAGGCCATGGAAAATGACTTCCGGACGGCTTCGAGGAAATTCTGGTCCACCATCCGACGTCTCAGGAGGGGGAAGCAGTGCACCATTAACACTGTTTATAGTGGAGATGGGGTGCTGCTGACCTCAACTCGGGACGTTGTGGGTCGGTGGGGAGAGTACTTCGAAGACCTCCTCAATTCCACCGACACGCCTTCCACTGAGGAAGCAGAGCCTGGAGACTCTGAGGTGGGCTCTCCTATCTCTGGGGTTGAAGTAACCGAGGTAGTCAAAAAGCTCCTCGGTGGCAAAGCCCCGGGGGTGTATGAGATCCGCCCGGAGTTCATAAAGGCTCTGGATGTTGAGGGGCTGTCATGGTTGACACGTCTCTTCAACATCGCGTGGACATCAGGGACAGTGCCTCTGGATTGGCAGACCGGGGTGGTGGTCCCCCTTTTTAAGAAGGGGGACCGGAGGGTGTGCTCCAATTACAGAGGGATCACACTCCTCAGCCTCGACGGCAAGGTCTATTCAGGGGTGCTGGAGAGGAGGGTCCGTCCGTCGGAAGGTCGAATCCAGGATTCAGGAGGAGCAATGTGGTTTTCGTCCTGGCCGTGGAACAGTGGACCAGCTCTACACCCTCAGCAGGGTCCTCGAGGGTGCATGGGAGTTTGCCCAACCGGTCTACATGTGTTTTATGGACTTGGAGAAGGCGTTCGACCGTGTCCCTCGGGGAGTTCTGTGGGGGGTGCTTCGGGAGTACGGGGTACCGAGCCCCCTGATAAGGGCTGTCCGGTCCCTGTACCACCGATGCCAGAGTTTGGTCCGAATTGCCGGCAGTAAGTCGGATTCGTTTCCTGTGGGGGTTGGACTCCGCCAAGGCTGCCCTTTGTCACCGATTCTGTTCATAACCTTTATGGACAGAATCGAGGACAGTGTCGAGGGGGTCCAGTTTGGTGGCCTCAGTATTGCATCTCTGCTTTTTGCAGATGATGTGGTACTGTTGGCTTCTTCAAGCCGCGATCTCCAACTCTCGCTGGAGCGGTTCGCAGCCGAGTGTGAAACGGTCGGAATGAAGATCAGCACCTCCAAATCTGAGACCATGGTCCTCAGTCGGAAAAGGGTGGCGTGCCCTCTCCGGGTCGGGGATGGGATTCTGCCCCAAGTGGAGAAGTTCAAGTATCTTGGGGTCTTGTTCACGAGTGAGGGTAAGATGGAACGGGAGATCGACAGGCGGATCGGTGCAGCGTCTGCTGTGATGCGGACCCTGTATCGGTCTGTCGTGGTGAAGAAGGAGCTTAGCCGAATGGCGAAGCTCTCAATTTACCGGTCGATCTACGTTCCTACCCTCACCTATGGTCATGAGCTGTGGGTCATGACCGAAAGAACAAGATCTCGGATACAAGCGGCCGGAATGGGTTTCCTTCGCAGGGTGTCCGGGCTCTCCCTTAGAGATAGGGTGAGAAGTTCGACCATCCGGGAGGGACTCAGAGTCGAGCCGCTGCTCCTCCGCGTCGAGAGGAGCCAGTTGGGGTGGCTCGGGCATCTGATTAGGATGCCTCCTGGACGCCTCCCTGGTGAGGTGTTCCGGGCATGTCCCACCGGCAGGAGACCCCGAGGACGACCCAGAACACGCTGGAGAGACTATGTCTCCCGGCTTGCCTGGGAACGCCTTGGGATCCTTCCGGAAGAGCTGGAGGATGTTGCTGGGGAGAGGGAAGTCTGGGCTTCCCTGCTGAAGCTGCTGCCTCCGCGACCCGACTTCGGATAAGCGGGAGATAATGGATGGGATGGATGGATGGATAATTAGGGTATCGTGATTTAGACCTTAAACCTAACATACCATAACTTTCTTGTATGCTACATGTAGGTTTGAAATGATGCGTACTAAGCGCACAATTTCCTCTCAAAATGCGTCTTGTACTCCAGTGCGACTTATATATGGTTTTTTTCCTCCTTTTTTCCTTTATGCATTTTATGGCTGGTGCGACTTGTACTCGGAGCAACTTATAGTCTGGAAAATACGGTAATGCTTTTTGACATTTGAAATTTTGGCACCCCTAATTAGAAGCTATTGTACACCTATTAACTACGGTTGAGTTGAATTTAGACACTGGAGGGGGGGAATAAGAATGGTGATGAACACATTTTTGGAGGTCAATTATTATTATTTCATATTTTTTTTCTTCTCTCAATTCATGGATTCATGGATTTATGGATATTAGGACACTCTAAATTAAATTAACCACATTGTTCCACATTGTTAACCACATTGTTTTTTCTTTATTTGGCCATGGGTGGAGAAAGCGTAACTAGAAATTTTTCACTGGGGTGGCCAGAGTTAAACAACACCTCATTGAGTAGTGGCCGTATGTGCCTCCTTATATGTGTGCATTTTATCTCATGAAACCATGGCTGTGGATGGTATGATGAACAATGACTGATCTATCATTGTTGTTTGGTTTCTATTGTGTGAAATGATTATTTTGATTATTGAATGTTCTTGACTTAAAGAAATTATTTTCGTGTTTGCATTCAGACCATTTGTTAATTTGTATTATTCAAATATGCAGTTAATATTAAAAATGCGGTAGAGAATCCCATGTGAAAAAGCCTACAGTACATGGGTTATAGATGGCAGGGATCATATCTTCCTTACACAAAACGAGTAGAATTATCCTCAAGATGTATAAGATATATAAACAACATAAATTTTATGTGTTTGTATATGGAGAGTTTGAAGCACAGGTGATCCACATATAATTCAGTTAAAACGTAATTTTAAGGTGAAACATTTTCAAAAACCTTTTTCATACGGGATCAAGAGGTCAAAGCGTAGATTACTGCATCCATGTGAAAGTGGCAGGAACATCACAGGTACCAAATTTTCCACTGGGTGGTCAGGGGGGTTGGCCACCCCTTGGCCCTCTGTGGCTACAAACCTGGGAAAAGTGTAAGTTTTGGGCAGTATTTAGAATAAATTTCAACACGAGCTGTTTTTCTGTTTTTGCTGTTAAAAGATTGAATGTTTTGGTAGGGTGAGTATCTGTTTTGGGAGATTAAAACTGTTTTGCGATAGGTTTTAATTGATACATTCTTTCTCCATGTTCTATATATATCCTTAAGACAGGGAATACTTAGCAATTGGTTCGGAAAATTTGACTAAATAGTTCTTTATCTATTTACCAAGTGATATGTATTAAATATTAACAAGCTGGACGATAGATGAAGTGAAGTTAAGATGACCTTTGTCATGACAATTCTGAAGGGACAAGACATTGTTGAATAAAATATCGGACTGCAAACTTTGTTATCTACAAGCTGGTTGACATTACAGGTCCAGGATTCCCAACCACGTCCAGGAGGAACAAGAGCTACATCACAGCGATTGGATGGGCAAAATCCACCGACGACAGTGATACAATTAATCACACGCTGGCTGAATCGATTAACTGCTAGCACAAATTTTAATGTACAAATGGCGGACGCGCCAGGGGGAGGTGTCTCTGAGTGGAATTGGAAATCACCTTTTTGCGGAGTGAATGAGATACTAACCAGTGAATAAATGTGTGAACGGAAGGTGGAGGTTTGAATGTGTATGAGATTTGAGAGGATGTTTAAGGGACGGGCCCTCGGGATGGAAAACCTGATTTGGGGACCGACAAGCCCTCTTCGGTACTTGGGGGGGCAATGGGGTCCATGGGCCTGATCAACCCATTGCATTAATCCCATTGCATTCGCAGGTACTGATTTGAAATATTACTATTGGAAAAAAAAAAAAAAAAAAAAATCAACAAACATTTTTTTGGATTAACCAAATTCGGACCCTGGAACATTGTCGAGTAGTAATAAGGGATCACACACAGCTACATATAGGGCAAGATACACAAACAGGGGGGTGAGACGAACTGACCTTTAGGCCAGTTCAAAACAGGGATGAACATTTTTCAGAAAAGTTTTAGCTGAGTGATCCATAAGGTCACTCAGATGGGGTTGCTAGACTAGGCCTCTTTGGCGTATATGTATAGGCAAGATACACAAACAGGGGGGTGAGACGAACTGACCTTTAGGCCAGTTCAAAACAGGGATGAACATTTTTCAGAAAAGTTTTAGCTGAGTGATCCATAAGGTCACTCAGATGGGGTTGCTAGACTAGGCCTCTTTGGCATATATGTTTAGACAGGTGACTTGAGCCGGGCCGTTATCTTGCTGTAACCTTTCTCTTGCTTGGCCTTCCGTAGCAAACTTTTTAGTTGATTTCATTAGTGGTCACACATAGTCACAGGGGGTATCTTCACAGCTGCATCTCGATTTTTCTGGCACACTACATGGGTTTAAATTAATGGTGACCCCACTTTTGTGTGGTCAAAAGAGGGAGGTGCTCTTTTTTACAAATTACTAAATTTCAAATTATGTCGGCCTCATATACATAACATAACACATATATTTGAGGCCAAAAGAGGGTCTGAAGGATCTGAATCTATAAGAACGGCTTTATATAAGCCAACGGGTTAACCCAAAAAAATGTATGTAATATATATTACATATTTATATACATATATGCATATATATACATATATGGTTACATGATTGTCTCCAGCCTAAGGGGTGGGGTTTCATGCCAGTTTAGAGACACGTTGACTTGTTTGCTGTATGTGTGTGAGAATTTTCCTTTATCTTTATTCAAGCTGTTAGAGGTGCGTGAGTAGGTTTTCTATGTGTGTGTGTATGAGTGAGGAATTACTTGTTTCCATGAGTCAAATCTGCGCCAAGCATTACATTGCAAAACATTTCTGCCAAATTAACAACTTTCTAGACTATATCAGAGAAGAGAGCCAAGGTCTCCGTCTTGTGCAAAAGTAACTTGTACTTGTACCAAGTAAATTTTTACTTGTAAGAAGGAAATGGTAAAAAAAAAAAATCTATTCGTAGAGAAAACAATTTGAAGCCGTGTGAAATAATTTTGTATCTGAAAAAAAAAATTGTACCTAAAAAAAAAAAAATTGTACCTGTAGAAACGACTATTTGTATGTATGAAAAACAAAATTCTCCTTGGTAGAAAAAACGACTTGTAGTTGTGGAAATAAAAGTTGTACTTGAAGCAAAATTTAATTTGTGCTTGTGGGGAAATACTGATTTGAACCTATATGGATGGCAATTTGTAGTTGAAGAAGTCGCCACAAGGAGTCACGAGTGTTTTTCCTGCTGCTGTACGCACGCGTGACTTTTGCACCACATTTACCACTCCCATGTGCAAAACAGATTTGTACTTGTAAGACTCACAATTTGTACTTGTACACTTAAAGGCACGTGGGTGCCGGGTCGTGGGGCTAGGTGAAATGCGCCATCTCGACCAATCAAGTGCGACGGATTTCGGCGGCTGAAGCTCAACCTCATTGGTTAACCTTGGTCGCCCAGCGGAAGCGTGCACGCTGGCTAGCTTCATTTTGGTGTTTGATGATTCAGGGTATGTGGTGTCTCTTACCGTTTTTTTGGTGCCATGCAGGGATACAATTGCATCTACCGCTGTGAAATACTGCGGTTATAGTACAACAATAGTCAATACGTGTACTCTGGTCCCCTGTGTTGGTTAAAACATTTCTTAAAATGAGTTAGCTGACGCGGCACGGTGTTCGACTGGTTAGCACGTCCACCTCACAGTTCAGAGGTTGTGGGTTCGATCCCGGCTCCGGCCTGCCTGTGTGGAGTTTGCATGTTCTCCCCGTGCCTGCGTGGGTTTTCTCCGGGTACTCCGGTTTCCTCCCACATTCCAAAAACATGCTTCGTAGGTTAATTGGACAGTCTAAATTGCCCCTAGGTGTGATTGTGATTGCGGGTGTCTGTTTTTCTCTGTGTGCCCTGCGATTGGCTGGCAACCAATTCAGGGTGTCCCCCGCCTACTGCTCGAAGACAGCTGGGATAGGCTCCAGCATGCCTGTGACCCTTGTGTGGAGAAGCGGTATAGATATTCGATGGATGGATGGAGTTAGCTGACCAACAAACGGCTAACATAACGCTAACGTATGTGCCGTTCACAGGTGCACGATGCACTCGGTAGTAATTACCGTGTGTGTGCATTGACTTCGTATTCTTTATTTATTATTCTTTATTTATTCTTTATGCAGAAGGCTAAACGTGCAAAAAGTTGTGGTCCCGATGTAATCGCAGCAATGCAAAGTACTTGCTCTAAATTGTCGTATAGCGCAGGTGACTGCAATGAGTAGCACTCGACGTGACATTAACATTAGAATTTAGCTTGGTAAGAAGAAAACCAAAGTGGTCAACACCATTCTGTCCTTCAGCTTTTTTTTTTTTAACTAGGAGCACAGTGGCCCATCACCTGGAGTTTCAGGGGAGCAAGTTAAAAATTCTAGGGCCATGCCGCAAACAGACTTCCATCCATCCATTATCCAAACCATCCATCCATCCATCCATTATCTATACCGCTTCTTCTCGCAAGGGTCGCGGGGCGTGCTGGAGCCTATCCCAGCTGTCTTCGGGCAGTAGGCGGGGGACACCCTGAACTGGTTGCCAGCCAATCGCAGGGCACACAGAGACAAACAACCACGCTCACAATCACACCTAGGGGCAATTTAGAGAGTCCAATCAACTTGGCATGCATGTTTTTGGAATGTGGGATGAAACCGGAGTACCCGGAGAAAACCCACGCTGGCACAGGGAGAACATGCAAACTCGACACAGGGAGGCCGGGGGCCAGGATCGAACCCTCAACCTCTGAACTGTGAAGTGGACGTGCTAACCAGTCGACCACCGTGCCGCTTATCCAAACCACTTATCCTAAAATTGAAAAGAAAAAAAAACGGATCTAAAATTATAAGGGGGAAATGCCAACAGAGAATGAGTCCTGCAGTCCTGCATTATTGGCAGACAACATTTCTACAAGAACTCCATAAGAGCAGTTGCGATTGTTGGAGTTAGTTGCTATATGGTCACCAGGGTGCAAGCCCAATTATCAATTCACAAAAACAACTCACTGCGTGTTTATGTTATCTTTCAAGAAGGCATCCAATATTTAAATAATAATTATAATAAAGCCTCACACAAATCGATTGAATTTTCTCGTCAGTTTTCTTTACCATCTCTGAAGTTCAGGAATCATACAATAAGCAGCTCTGGGCAGCTTTTCCATCCTCGCGAATGCTCTCACCCGAGACGGGCAAGGGCAGAAAAGGGGCGCAGTCTAACATGCAGCCCTCACATTTATACTGTCTTCAAAATCTAAACATAATGTGGATTGGTCTCCTCCCTGGCTGGCCCTGCCTATGGGGCTGACTTTCACCAGCTGGTCCCATGCTCTGATCAGGGCACGCTAACTTTGAACTGATTATGCGATGTATAATTCCCAATTTGGTT
Source organism: Filicampus tigris (assembly GCF_054856515.1). Lineage (NCBI taxonomy): Eukaryota > Metazoa > Chordata > Actinopteri > Syngnathiformes > Syngnathidae > Filicampus > Filicampus tigris. The sequence continues at coordinate 344,670 of NW_028233406.1, read as the reverse complement.
TTTGGTTAACCTGTTGGCTAATATAAAGCCATTCTTATACATTCAGATCCTTCAAACCCTCTTTCGGCCTCTCTTCTCTGATATAGTCTAGAAAGTTGTTGATGTGGCAGAAATGTTTTGCAATGTAATGCTTGGCGCAGATTTGACTCATGGAAACAAGTAATTCCTCACTCATACACACATAGAAAACCAACTCACGCACCTCTAACAGCTTGAATAAAGATAAAGGAAAATTCTCACACACATACAGCAAACAAGTCAACGTGTCTCTAAACTGGCATGAAACCCCACCCCTTAGGCTGGAGACAATCATGTAACCATATATGTATATATGCATATATGTATATAAATATGTAATATATATTACATAAATTTTTTGGGGTTAACCCGTTGGCTTATATAAAGCCGTTCTTATAGATTCAGATCCTTCAGACCCTCTTTTGGCCTCAAATATATGTGTTATGTTATGTTTATGAGGCCGACATAATTTGGAATTTAGTAATTTGTAAAAAAGAGCACCTCCCTCTTTTGACCACACAAAAGTGGGGTCACCATTAATTTAGACCCATGTAGTGTGCCAGAAAAATCGAGATGCAGCTGTGAAGATAGCCCCTGTGACTATGTGTGACCACTAATAAAATCAACTAATACGTTTGGAACGGAAGGCCAAGCAAGAGAAAGGTCACAGCAAGATAATGGCCCGGCTCAAGTCACCTATCTAAACATATACGCCAAAGAAGCCTAGTCTAGCAACCCCATCTGAGTGACCTTATGGATCACTCAGCTAAAACTTGAGCTTTTCTGAAAAATGTTCATCTCTGTTTTGAACTGGCCTAAAGGTCAGTTCGTCCCACCCCCGCCCGTTTGTGTATCTTGACCTATATGTAGGTGTGTGTGATCCCCTACTACTACTCGACAATGTTCCAGGGTCTGCCTCCCCCCCTCGGACCTTCCCTGTAATTGCCACTGAGCCCCAGGGAACACATTGCAGCATGTGGAAAATTTCTGAACAATACAACCAAAATATGTGACCTGTAATGGACTGGGTGTGTTTTACTTATTGGTGCAGCCGATGTGAGCAATGAAGGATATGAGCACATGAGCAAGCAAAATCAACACCCTATATGTTAATCAGTTATCATGGACCCTAAGCTCGACGATGTCGTTCTCCTCGTTGAAGTCCTCCGGCCTTGGCATGACGATATGCCCCTCCCACTGGGCAGCCTGGTAGGGCAGGTGCCCTTCCCCAAGACTGCCCACCGCATGATTGGTACACCTGACGACCAAGGCCCTAATGCAAGGAACACACCAGCATCCACAAAATACAAACATGCCTAGCACTACTCCTATGGACATATTTAAAATAAGGTGATTATTTATGGTAATAATGAAGATTAACAAGTAGTCCTTTCCTATTATCAAACCTCACCATTGTAATGAGCAGACTAATAAACTTAATTCCGAACCGTCCAACTAATCTACAAAGTTAGAAATCATTTATTACCGGGAAATAAACAGGAAATGTTTACTGAAAGGGAGGGGGGCTATAAATTAATGGGACAACTTAAATTTCAACGTTTGCTATACACGTACAACAAAAGAGTTTTATCTTTACTTTTCATGGAGTTAAATTTTGGAATAAGTAATAAAAGAATAGATGTACAGAAAAGCCTTAACATAAGACAGTTAAAAACAAATGTAAAGAGATCATCTTTTTAAAGTATAGACATTTAGGAAAGCTTACGTAACATGGACAAGTGCACATTTTATGGTACATTTCTATTTCTATAATATTGTTTTAAAAGTATGAATTTCCTAATTGTGTGTAAATGTCCTATTGTTGCATTATAGCAAGAAATGTCCAGCAGCTGTTTAGAATTATTGTTATAATTGTTCGTAATATTCAACTGGTCGGAAAAGTATTTAATTACTATATATTCATATATGCAATAATTCATAGTCAAATTTCAAGTTTATCAACATCTGTCTTTGATGTTGTTTGTCCATTTGCAGTCCAATTATTCATTTACTTGATGGATGAATTTGGTTCATCCAAAAAAATGTCTGTTGACTTTTTTTTTTTTTTTCAATAGCAATATTTCAAATGAGTACCTGGGAATGCAATGGGATTTATGCAATGGGACCCCATTGCCCCCCCCCAAGTGCCGAAGAGGGCTTGTTGCTCCCCAAATCAGGTTTTCCATACCGAGGGCCCGTCCCTTAAACATCCTTTCAAATCTCATACACATTCAAACCTCCACTTTCCGTTCACACATTTATTCACTGGTTAGTATCTCATTCACTCCGCAAAAAGGTGATTTCCAATTCCACTCAGAGACACCTCCCCCTGGCGCGTCCGCCATTTGTACATTCAAATTTGTGCTAGCAGTTACTCGATTCAGCCAGCGTGTGCCAAATTGTATCACTGTCGTCGGTGGATTTTGCCCATCCAATCGCTCTTGTTCCTCCTGGACGTGGTTGGGAATCCTGGACCTGTAATGTCAACCAGCTTGTAGATAACAAAGTTTGCAGTCCGGTATTTTATTAAACAATATCTTGTCCCTTCAGAATTGACACGACAAAGGTCATCTTAACTTCACTTCATCTATCGTCCAGCTTGTTTATATTTAATACAAATCACTTGGTAAATAGATAAAGAACTATTTAGTCAAATTTTCCGAACGAATTGCTAAGTATTCCCTGTCTTCAGGATGTATATAGAACATGGAGAAAGAATGTATCAATTAAAACCTATCCCAAAACAGTTTTAATCTCCCAATACAGATACACCATACCATAACATTCAATCTTTTAACAGCAAAAACGGAAACACAGCTCGTCTTAAAATTTATTCTAAATACTGCCCAAAACTTACACTTTTCCCATATTTGTAGCCACAGCGGGCCAAGGGGTGGCCAAACCCCATGACCACCTAGTGGAAAATTTAGTACCTGTAATTTTCCTGCCACTTTCACCTGAAAATTACGTTTTAACTGAATTATATGTGGATCACCTGTGCTTCAAACCCTCCATATACAAACACATTGATTTATGTTGTTTATATATCTTATATCTTATATCTTATACATCTTAAGGATAATTCTACTCGTTTTGTGTAAGGAAGATATGGTCCCTGCCATGTATAACCCATATACTGTAGGCTTTTTCATATGGGATACTCACACATTTTTAATATTAACTATATATTTAAATAATACATTTACAAATGGTCTGAATGCAAACACGAAAATAATCTCTTTAAAGTCAAGAACATTCAATTCTCACAGTCAACGTCAATAAAATAATCATTTCACACTATAGAAACCAAACGACAATGACAGATCAGTCATTGTTCATCATACCCTCCACAGCCATGGTTTTGTAGCGTATGATTAGTATTAAATAGTAATTTAATAAATGGGCGGCGATTGGGTTAATGCCTGCACTAACTCTCGATCGCCGCCAGAGGGCCCCACGCCTGTTTTGAATTGATTCTTTGGACAAAATGGACGAAAAAGTCCTTGTAGTTCAGTCTTAATATATGAAGGTGCTACATTAAAAATTTGTAAGTCCGATTTACCAGATCAGTGATTGAAACTTTGACTCAAACACACAATTCACACTAGATTTCTGTAAATGAAAATGATTTATTTTCTACAACTATGGAAACACACTACAATGGTCAGAAGCAGAAATAGAAACACAATAAAGGAATCCTATACTAAGACAAGTCTAAATAAATGAAGAAAATGAATAACAGGTTTAAAAGGAATGGAGCATTGGGACCGGAGAGGGGGGTGTGTGCGCGTGTGTGTGTGTGTTGTGCGTGCATGTGCGTGTAATGAGCGGTGAACTAGCGTACCAGGCTAAAGGTAGCTGACTTATGCCAAGCTCTACTTGATTCCCAAAATTAATTATGCACCAATCGTATGGCCCGTAGGGGATTGCAAGCTGCACTTATGGGTTTTGGTTGGCGTTGCTGGACGGAAGAAGGGGAGGAGGCATCGCCGAGGAGAGTGACGTCACAGGGGAGCCAGAAAAAGAAGAAAAATCGAGTCCAAAAATGAAAAACGAAAAGCAAAGTTCAACCAAGGAAAATTGGTCGCAACGGCCGCGGGGGTTCTGCGGCTCAGCACGCGGCATGGTTCAGACCAGGTGGGGCTACCCGTTTCAGGCGCCCACACACTGGTCGTGCGGGCTTTTTGCTGGACGCACGCTGTGATCCTTGTTGAGGGAAGGTGGCACTCCTAGTTGGGTGCGGCCGTGCTGTGCTGGCTAGCTGGTGAGACTAGAACCGTGGTGACCACAGACCTTGGGGGTCCTCACGTGTGCCGTGGCGGGCGAGTAACAAAGTGTCAAAGTAACAAAAGAAGAGCAAAGACTCTGACCCGGAACAGATCAGAGGGTGTCTGTTCATAAAGAGTTAAAGCCACTCCAAAGGAAAAGTGTAGGAAGTTCACGAGATGTTCTCAAGAATGTGAGTTTGGAAGTTTTTGCCAGAGTCTTGAGAAGAGTTCTTTCAGGGGCAAGGTGAGAGAGGTCTTGGTTTTTTCTCAGGCAAGAGAGCGAGAGAAGATAACTTTGCACGACCTTTTATAGGGAATATGCGAATGTTAATTAAGGGGGCTGCACCCCCTCCCCTTTCACATCCGGGCAAATTTCCAAATTGGTGAAATAACATTTCTAAAGCTTGGCACACGTGAGCTGAAAAGTTAAAATGCCTGTTGTGTTTTTTTTCTTTTGTCAGTGAACAACCGGTCGGTCACGTTCACATAATGAACGCTCGATGGTTGTTGTGGGTTTTTCTCTGTGAAAAAGGGGTCAGAAATCAAACACAACTACAACTGCAATATCATTCAAACATCATGCATTTGGTGTTGATTTCAGTTCATGTCCTGTAGCGGTGGATCAACACGAACACATTGGACGAAAATTAAAACATAATTTTAATTGGTTTTCAGTTGAAGTCCAGTTCAGTCCATCTTCACACTCGCCACTAGGGGTGGCACCCAATCTACCAATGTGCAGTTTGGTTGTTGAGATGCGTATTCCAGGAAGGTGGTGACACCTGGGGAATCGCATCCTGGGGGTGTGATGTCTCGGCCAAGCCGCCAGAGATGGCTTGATTGAATGAAGCCACAGGTCCGGCATTTTATGCAGGTTTTGGCCTTGTTGTTTCCCCCCTGCTGAGACAGCACGTCCACGCTATCTGGGGTTGAAAGGGAAAGACCATGCGTTGGTCTTCCTTTGGCTCCGGCAGGTTGCTCCAAAGGCTGGGTGCTGGCACTTCAAAAAGGGCCAACTACATGTATTCCTGGACTGGCTGGGTCAAGCTCTGTGCTCACCGGATGTGGCATCCATTTCGTTAAATATTCATGAGATAAAATGCACACATATAAGGAGGCACATACGGCCACTCCTCAATGAGGTGTTGTTCAACTCTGGCCACACCAGTGAAAAATTTCTAGTTACGCCCCTGCTTTCTCCACCCATGGTCAAATAAAGAAAAAACAGTGTGGTTAACAATGTGGAACAATGTGGTTAACTTAATTCAGAGCGTCCAATAACATCAAATCCATAATTTCCTAATATCCATAAGTAATATTAATGTTGAATTGAGAGAAGAAAATACATTTGAAATAATAATAATAAGGCGACTGGTTAGCACGTCCGCCTCACAGTTCAGAGGTCGTGGGTTTGATCCTGGCTCCGGCCTCCCTGTGTGGAGTTTGCATGTTCTCCCCGTGCCAGCGTGGGTTTTCTCCGGGTACTCCGGTTTCCTCCCACATTCCAAAAACATGCATGGTAAGTTGATTGGACTCTCTAAATTGCCCCTAGGTATGACTGTGAGTGCGGATGTTTGTCTCTATGTGCCCTGGGATTGGCTGGCAACCAATTCAGGATGTCCCCTGCCTACTGCCCAAAGACAGCTGGGATAGGCTCCAGCGCGCCCCGCGACCCTTGTGAGGATAAGCGGTATCGATAATGGATGGATGGATAATAATAATGATTGACCTCCATAAATGTGTTCATCATCATTCTTATTCCCACCCTCCAGTGTCTAAATTCAATTCAACCGTAATTAGTAGGTCTACAATAGCTTCTAATTAGGGCTGCCAAAATTTCAAATGTCAAAAAGCATTAATTACGGAGATTAATCAAAATTTTATAACACATGAAAATTAACTCAGTTAACTCAGTTTTATTTATTTCCCGTGGCAGATTCCCTCTGCTCACTTTGCAGCCAAACTTAGAGCAGAGGTCACTTTCACCAAGACGGGCCTTTACGTAGTTTTCCTTTAAACACTTACTCTATGGTTCATTATAGAAATCCAAAATAATTTTCGACTTTGCAAAGCAGAATTCAAATACCATATTTGTACGTCTTTGGTGCGTTGTTCAACAGTTGTATTTTACAGGAAAATAATAATATTCGGGGCTCAAAGAAGGCTATTAGAATAGCCTTTGAATCAAACTATACTTTTCATTTTTTCGTATTAATTCCAACATTTTACTCAAGTAAATATTGTTTCCAAGCCTTGTAAAAAGTTGGAGTTGAAAAAGATGATTACTCTCAATTAGTTATAGAAATTTTGCAATTAATTTTATTTTATTTATTTATTTATTTTTTTGATCGTACTGCTTCTAACACTTTCTACATCTTAATTGTTTCCCATATGTGTCTTTCAGCAAAGCTCATGGCCTATGTTCAAGCCAAAAAACATAGTTCCACAGACTCCATGTAGTTCCAACTCCATAAAAACAAAATTATACATAATTAATTCATTTGTCAAATCCAATACAAAACCTGCTTCCTCTTCACCAAGCAAAAAATTAAAAAAAAATTCTTAGAATCGTTTATTCAGTCCATTCCATCCATCCATCCATCCATCCATTATCTCCCGCTTATCCGTAGTCGGGTCGCGGAGGCAGCAGCTTCAGCAGGGAAGCCCAGACTTCCCTCTCCCCAGCAACATCCTCCAGCTCTTCCGGAAGGATCCCAAGGCGTTCCCAGGCAAGCCGGGAGACATAGTCTCTCCAGCGTGTTCTGGGTCGTCCTCGGGGTCTCCTGCCGGTGGGACATGCCCGGAACACCTCACCAGGGAGGCGTCCAGGAGGCATCCTAATCAGATGCCCGAGCCACCTCAACTGGCTCCTCTCGACGCGGAGGAGCAGCGGCTCGACTCTGAGTCCCTCCCGGATGGCCGAACTTCTCACCCTATCTCTAAGGGAGAGCCCGGACACCCTGCGAAGGAAACCCATTTCGGCCGCTTGTATCCGAGATCTTGTTCTTTCGGTCATGACCCACAGCTCATGACCATAGGTGAGAGTAGGAACGTAGATCGACCGGTAAATTGAGAGCTTCGCCTTTCGGCTAAGCTCCTTCTTCACCACGACAGACCGATACAGGGTCCGCATCACAGCAGACGCTGCACTGATCCGCCTGTCGATCTCCCGTTCCATCTTACCCTCACTCGTGAACAAGACCCCAAGATACTTGAACTCCTCCACTTGGGGCAGAATCTCATCCCCGACCTGGAGAGGGCACGCCACCCTTTTCCGACTGAGGACCATGGTCTCAGATTTGGAGGTGCTGATCTTCATTCCGACCGTTTCACACTCGGCTGCGAACCGCTCCAGCGAGAGTTGGAGATCGCGGCTTGAAGAAGCCAACAGTACTACATCATCTGCAAAAAGCAGAGATGCAATACTGAGGCCACCAAACCGGACCCCCTCGACACCTCGGCTGCGCCTAGAAATTCTGTCCATAAAGGTTATGAACAGAATCGGTGACAAAGGGCAGCCTTGGCGGAGTCCAACCCCCACAGGAAACGAATCCGACTTACTGCCGGCAATTCGGACCAAACTCTGGCATCGGTGGTACAGGGACCGGACAGCCCTTATCAGGGGGCTCGGTACCCCGTACTCCCGAAGCACCCCCCACAGAACTCCCCGAGGGACACGGTCGAACGCCTTCTCCAAGTCCACAAAACACATGTAGACCGGTTGGGCAAACTCCCATGCACCCTCGAGGACCCTGCTGAGGGTGTAGAGCTGGTCCACTGTTCCACGGCCAGGACGAAAACCACATTGCTCCTCCTGAATCCTGGATTCGACCTTCCGACGGACCCTCCTCTCCAGCACCCCTGAATAGACCTTGCCGTCGAGGCTGAGGAGTGTGATCCCTCTGTAATTGGAGCACACCCTCCGGTCCCCCTTCTTAAAAAGGGGGACCACCACCCCGGTCTGCCAATCCAGAGGCACTGTCCCCGATGTCCACGCAATGTTGAAGAGACGTGTCAACCATGACAGCCCCTCAACATCCAGAGCCTTTATGAACTCCGGGCGGATCTCATCCACCCACGGGGCTTTGCCACCGAGGAGCTTTTTGACTACCTCGGTGACTTCAACCCCAGAGATAGGAGAGCCCACCTCAGAGTCTCCAGGCTCTGCTTCCTCAGTGGAAGGCGTGTCGGTGGAATTGAGGAGGTCTTCGAAGTACTCTCCCCACCGACCCACAACGTCCCGAGTTGAGGTCAGCAGCACCCCATCTCCACTATAAACAGTGTTAATGGTGCACTGCTTCCCCCTCCTGAGACGCCGGATGGTGGACCAGAATTTCCTCGAAGCCGTCCGGAAGTCATTTTCCATGGCCTCCCCGAACTCCTGCCACACCCGGGTTTTTGCCTCAGCAACCGCCAGAGCCGCATTCCGCTTGGCCAGCCGGTACCCGTCAGCTGCCTCCGGGGTCCCGCAGGCCAAAAAGGCCCGATAGGACTCCTTCTTCAGCTGGACAGCATCCCTTACCGCTGGTGTCCACCAGCGGGTTCGGGGATTGCCGCCACGACAGGCACCGACCACCTTGCGGCCGCAGCTCCGATCGGCCGCCTCAACAATGGAGGCACGAAACATGGTCCACTCGGACTCGATGTCCCCCGCCTCCCCCGGGACGTGGGAAAAGTTCTGCCGGAGGTGGGAGTTGAAACTCCTTCTGACAGGGGATTCTGCCAGACGTTCCCAGCAAACCCTCACAATACGTTTGGGTCTGCCAGGTCGGACCGGCATCTTCCCCCACCATCGGAGCCAACTCACCACCAGATGGTGATCAGTTGACAGCTCCGCCCCTCTCTTCACCCGAGTGTCCAAAACATGCGGCCGCAAGTCCGATGATACGACTACAAAGTCGATCATCGAACTGCGGCCCAGGGTATCCTGGTGCCAAGTGCACATATGGACACCCTTATGCTTGAACATGGTGTTCGTTATGGACAATCCGTGATGAGCACAGAAGTCCAGTAACCGAACACCGCTCGGGTTCAGATCGGGGGGGCCGTTCCTCCCAATCACACCTCTCCAGGTCTCACTGTCATTGCCCACGTGAGCATTGAAGTCCCCCAGCAGAACGATGGAGTCCCCAGGTGGAGCGCCCTCCAGCACACCCTCCAAGGACTCCAAAAAGGGTGGGTACTCTGCGCTGCCGTTTGGTGCATAAGCACAAACAACAGTCAGGACCCGTCCCCCCACCCTCAGGCGGAGGGAGGCTACCCTCTCGTCCACCGGGGTAAACCCCAATGTACAGGCGCCAAGCCGGGGGGCAATAAGTATGCCCACACCTGCTCGGCGCCTCTCACCCTGGGCAACTCCAGAGTGGAAGAGTGTCCAACCCCTCTCGAGAGGACTGGGACCAGAACCCAAGCTGTGCGTGGAGGTGAGCCCGACTATATCTAATCGGAACCTCTCAGCCTCACACACCAGCTCAGGCTCCTTCCCTGCCAGAGAGGTGACATTTCATGTCCCAAGAGCTAGTTTTTGCTGCCGGGGATCGGACCGCCAAGGTCCCCGTCTTCCGCCGCCGCCCAGCTCACACGGCACCCGACCCCTTTGGCCCCTCCCACCAGTGGTGAGCCCATGGGAAGGGATCTCAGTCCATTCCTTATTAGGTTAATACTATTGTGTCCAGGACAACAAAAAAATGTATACCATCAGCAAAGATCATTAACCTAATAATATCATCAATATCAGAATTCGTGATATTTTATACCATATATAAAAGACAAATAACTTGGGCCTGAAAAAGGGGAAATCCACAAACCTCTATCATTTAATGTGATCCAGTCGTCAATTGATCCAGTCGTCAATTGCAAATATAGTAATTTAATACAATACAATACAATACAATATTGACTGGCTAAATGTCTGGGCAACCAACATTGTGAGAAACCCCTCATGCAACATTTCCTGCACCTTTGTAATTCCATGTTTAACCTTATCAAATGCTTCTGGTCCGCAATAATAATAACAGACGAATATTAACAAAAACAGAAAAGTCTACCTCAATTTTGCAGAAGTTCACTCATTAAAGCAGGGGGCTAAGAATGCATCAACCGCGAAAAGTGAGAAACACTGTACACAAATAGCCTTTTCCCTTCTATACCTCCCTGCTGCTATTCTCACTACGAGATCTTCAACTATTTCAGATGCCGATCCATGGGTAATCTATTGGACTACTTGTGCCTGTGCAAGGCGACTGTGTGGAGCTGTCATATGCTGTCTTGAGACTGTTTGTAGCACGGAAGCCAATAAGGCTAATGCTAGCTAGCTCTAGTTCCAACACCGCAGTATGATGGATACAAGGATCCTGTGGGTTACGGTGTTCCTACTGTACCTGGTTATCCACTTTTTTTGCCAATCAAGTGGATACAGTCTCCCAGACATTCAGAGGATTACATATCCCAGGGACCTGCTACTACAGCTGCAATTGCGTCGGACCAAATTGGCTTCACCAAGGAGTTACCGGAGGTGATACAACGTAAACACATATCTGATCATCAGGACATGCTACACCATAAAAAGAAGGTAACACTTAGGGGGAAGAAAAAGGCTGGGGTTAGAGCTAGACTGAAGCGTGGAAAAGTGAAACATCGGACACTTCCTTCAGTCATCCTGGCTAATGTACGCTCACTCCGCAATAAAATGGATGAACTGCAAGCTAATGTCAACCATATGTATGACTATCGGACGGCATCAATTCTAGCATTTACTGAGACATGGCTAAATGAAAACGACAGTAAGGATGCCCTGCATATAGATGGTTTTGGCTCCCCCATGAGGCTTGACAGAGACTCTGCACTCACTGGGAAGCATCATGGTGGAGGGGTCTGCATCTATGTCAACCCACTCTGGTGTTCATCTGTGGTGGTCAGGGAGGAGTTGTGTAACGCCGATATTGAACTGTTGGCTGTTTCCCTCCGCCCATTTCACCTTCCACAGGAATTCCCACAAATTTTTATTATTCTGGTTTATATCCACCCCAAAGCGAAAGCTTCTTTTGCTACCGAAAATGTCAAGAACACTCTGTGCAGGCTAGAATCAATTTCTCCAGATGCTCCCAAATTTCTTATGGGTGACTTTAACCACTGTTCACTTGACAAATCTCTGAAAGGATCAGTACATTGACTGTTCCACCCGACTTGGAAAGACACTTGATAAATGCTACGGTTCTATTCCTAATGCATACAGAGCTGCTCCCCTTCCCCCCTTAGGCTATGCGGACCATAACAGCATTTTGCTAGCCCAAGCTTATCAACCTGTTGTCAAAAGGATAGACAAAATAACCCAAAACATCAAGCAATGGTCCCCAGACAGTGTTGACAGACTATAGGGCTGTTTTGACACAACTGACTGGAACTGTTTACTGTCCTCTAGTAACATTGATGAGCAGGTGGACACAGTGACTGTGTACATCTCCTTTTGTGTGGACAGCATAATTCCTACCAGAACCATCACAATATTCCCCAATAATAAACCCTGGGTCACTAAAGAACTAAAACAAGTACTAAATAAGAAAAAAATGTTTTTTTTCACCGGATCAGAGGAAGAAAAGAAGGAAGTCTGTAGAGAGGTCAAACGTGCCATAAAAAAGGCCAAGCTGGACTACAAGAACAAAGTAGAGGTCTCCTTTACCCAGGGGAACCTCTGTTCTGCCTGGCAGGGCCTGAGGAATATGGCTGCAACCTATTCAGGTTGATGGCTGCAGTACAGCTTCTCTACCAAATGACCTCAACACATTCTTCTCAAGATTTGAAAGGGACAACAGCACACAGTTAATGACATGCATCTCCTCACTCCATCCTGGCGGCTCATCTATCAACTTCAGCAGGGAAGAGGTGGTGAGAGCCCTCAAGAGGACTAAACTTAACACTGCCACTGAACCTGACATCTGTGGGCGGACCCTAAAGTACTGTGCTGGGCAGCTGGGGGAGGTGTTCCAGCAGCTGTTCCAGACCTCCATGAACTGCTGCACAGTGCCTCAGAAGTGGAAATATTCCACAATTATTCCCATTCCCAAGAAGGGTCCCACCAAAGCATTAAGCGACCTGAGGCCAGCCAGCAAGCAGCGACAACTGGCAGATGCTGTTACTACCAACATTCGTGGGGAAGCCTGTGGAGGTGGTAGATGAGTACAGATACCTGGGTACGATCTTCGATGGCCTCCTGAGGTTTTCCTCTAACATTGAGGAGATCATCAGAAATGTCATCAGAGGCAATATCTGCTCAGGAAACTTAGATCCTTTGGAGTAAACAAAGACATTCTCCTTACCTTCTCTCACGCTTTTATTGAGAGCGTCTTAACATTCTCATTCATCGCCTGGTTTTATTCCATCACTCTGCAAGATCGCACACGCCTAATCGCCATCACCAAAGTTTTCTCTAAAATCATTGGCCACCCTGTTAGAGCTTTACCTGCCTTTAGCGAACAACAAACCATCCGCCTTGCTCACAGGATTCTGCACAACCCCTCACATTCACTCCACCCCATGTTTGAGTGGCTCCCATCAGGTTGCATGCTGCGATGCCCACGCTGCAGAACACAAAGGAGGAGGGCCACCTTTGTCCCCAGAGCAGTCCCTCTCCTGAACAATGACCCTGCCTTGTCCCAACCGGCACTGATGGACTGAACGCACACAGCACTTAGCATCAAGCACAGAGCACTTTTTATTTGGCAGTAGATGGATGTATATATTTTCATTTATTATTGTAAGCGATGTATGTTTTTTATGATGTTGTGTTGTCCTACAATGCTGCTTGTTACGCCTTCTAAATTGCCCCTCGGGGACAAATAAAGTGTTTTGATTGATTGATTGATTGATTGATTGATTGATTGATTGATTGATTGATTGATTGATTGATTGATTGATTGATTGGAATCAGTGTCACTTGTACCCATAATCTGAGTCTGGTGTCTTCTAATCCCACCACAAAAGAGATATTTTTTATTTTTTATTCACAGGGTATCAACATTCCCTCGTGATTGGTTGTAAAACTGTTTCATTCCTCCTAAACAAAGTCATTACAGCTAATCCAAAACTAACAGTAACACCACAAACTAAATAAAACAAAACATGTTCATTATCCCTACAAAGTAAAAATAGCATTGCTTTCAGAATGAAAACTTAACTGAGGCTACATCTTACATTTATAAATTTAACTATATTTCCAGCAAATAAATCCTTTGTGTCTGTCTATCAATCAATATCATAGGAGAATAGCATTATTATTCCTACTCTTATCATTATTATGAGCTCTCCGGGGCCATTTATTCATTATGTGGACCGCCTACCTTCAAAAGGGTTGCGGGTGTGCTGGAGCCTTCCCAGCTGAATTTGGGCAAAAAGCGGAGTACCCCCTGAACTGGTTGCCAGCCAATCGCAGGGCACACGTAGACAAACGAATATTCACAATTACAATCATACCTAGGGACAATTTAGAGTGAATAAGTCTCCATCACACTTATATTTCAACTTTAAATATCAGGTAAACACATTCCAAGACAGTACAATACAATATACTTGAACAACACATTTTCGCGTTCGCAACAGTTTAATTAATACAATAGGATGCCATGCCCAAATATTCACACCTGTTCCCTGCGATCCCTAATGCAGCACATAAAAGAACTCTCTTCTAGCACAACCAAGCTCCTGCGATTACACTTTATTACCAGCTCGTATCCAATATTCACATTCGCTACTCATTTATCATGCCATTTCTGCTTTGCATACAATATTTTGAATATTTAGTTTTTTTAATTTACTCTTATTAATAAGCCAATATTTATCTTCCTCATAATCTTATGGCCACCGAAGTTTCACATTATAGTGTCCAAACTTGCTTGTACACACATCAGAGAGAGGGGGGGAGATAGAGAGAGAGATAGAGAGAGAGAGAGAGAGAGAGAGAGAGAGAGAGAGAGACAGACAGACAGACAGACAGACAGACAGACAGACAGACAGACAGACAGACAGACAGACAGACAGGCAGACAGACAGAGAGAAAGAGAGAGAGTGAGACAGAGCGAGAGAGAGAGTTTTTGTGTTGGGATAAGCAAGAAGAAAAAACAATAAAATAAGACAACCGAGAAATGCTTTTAATCATTTGAGTGGATATTTACATGAATTTTTCTATCGAAATATCCATCCATCCATTATCGATACCGCTTATCCTCACAAGGGTCGCGGGCTCTATCGAAATAATGAATACTTAAAATTGATCAGGTCTTATCAGGAGATTTGAGTGGCCAGTGCTTACGTTACTGGAAGTCCTTCCCAGGTCACACATCAAGTCCGACCCGAGCAAGGCTCATGGATTGCTTATGGGGAACATAAACTCCTTTATTGACTTTCATTCATGCCAATGGAACCCTGAAAACGTAACTTCATGCAACACAATATGAAGAGTCAACTTAACAATAACATACTGAAAGTGAGCGGCAAGAAAAGGAAACAAAAGTTGTGGACCAAACACAAGCGTCCCTTCTTATCAGCTGATGGGAAACAGGGAGACACAGTGAAATGGATGGCGGTCAGGAAAAGAGACAAACTGAGGTTTGGGAGACGATTTGTTTGGAGAGAAATAAACATAGGGACGGAGGGCCAATCAGGGCCTCTGTGTTTTTTGTTTTTTTTCCAACGGGCATTGTCTGCCACCATTTTAAGGTGGTCCGCCATTTTGTGATCAATTAACTATGACTCAGCACAAATTTCACTACCTCATATCAACGTTTGCATAAGTATACTGTATGCTTCCCTTCACTATTTTTGGCATCCTTTTACAATTCTTCCAATTTCTCCACTCCTCCAAGATACCATCTCTGAAATTCAGGAATCATACAATAAGCAGATCCGGGCAGTTTTTCCATCCTCGCGAATGCTCTCACCCGAGACGGGCGAAGGCAGAAAAGGGGCGCGGTCTAACATGCAGCCCTCACATTTCTACTGTCTTCAAAATCTAAACATAATGTGGGTTGGTCTCCTCCCTGGTTGGCCCTGCCTTTGGGGCTGACCTTCACCAGCTGGTCCCATGCTCGGATCAGGGCACGCTGACTTTGAACTGATTATGCGATGTGTATTTCCCAATTTGGTTTTTGGTTTACCTGTTGGCTTATATAAAGCCATTCTTATAGATTCAGATCCTTAACTATTATTAATATTAAATATGATTTGCATAGTGGAACATTTGCAGTACAAGTATAACCAGAAGAACAGAGATAGTGTTTTATTTTGAATGAATGTTACAAGTATTATTGAGGAAATGGTGTTGACATAATTGCTAAGATAATTTTATCAATAAAAGAAGTGCTGGTGTTTCAAGTATAATACAAATATGTTGAGAAATTGACATTTTGTTGTGAAGATATTTTTGGAAAGGTGGACTGTTTGATATGACACTGGCGAAGATAGATGCGCAAAATACACTTTTAGTAAATAAATACTTTTTGGACCAGTTGAATATTACGAACAATTATTCCAATAAATCTAAACAGCTGCTGGACATGTAACATTGTAATATATGAAATATTATAGGACATAGTGTATAAATATCATTACAAATTTATTTCTATAATGCAACAATAGGACGTTTACACACAATTGGGACATTCATACTTTTTAAACAATATTATATAAAAAGAAATGTGCAGCGCAACATACACTATACTTTGTGAAGATGATGTCCTTATATTTGTTTTTAAACCCACTTATGTTGAGGCTTTTCCATACATCTATTCTTAACTTATTCCAAAGTTTAACTCCATGAACACTAAAGATAAAGCTCTTTTGTTGTGCATGTATAGCGAACCTTGAAATTTAAGTTGTCCCCTTAACTTATGGCCCTGCTCCCTTTCAGTAAACGTTTCCTGTTTATTTCCCGGTAATAAATTATTCCTAACTTTGTTGATTATTTGGACAGTTTTGAATCAAGTTCATTAGTCTGCTCATTACAATGGCGAGGTTTAATAATAGGAAAGGACTATAGTCTGCTCATTATAATGTGGTACAGCAAGCCTAATGTGTATTATATAAACTATTTACTGTCAAACTAATATTTATTGACAAATGTTATGGATGAATCTGCTTTTCTATGTGGGGATGAAAGAATCACATTTTTTTAGCAACAGCACATAGGGGACTACGCAAAGTCGTGGAGGAATGGAGCAAAGCTTCCACTGTAACGAAAGGTTGCAGGTTCGAGACCCGCTTGGACAAAGACGTTGCGTAATAATCGCTGCACTGCAACATGCCAAATGCTCTCTCCGGGGACACGACGCTCGGCGCGCTCTGTGCTCTGTGAGAACTCGCCCCGTTCCGCGTCTTTGTGGGGGCAGGTCAGGGCGAAACATAACTTAAACACTCCTAATATAAATGCTCCTTTTAAAATGAGGGATCACCGTTTATTAGTATAAATTTATCATGATAAATTATGTTTACTTAACATGTTGATGTAGTAGCGTGAATCTATTTGTGGCCTGACAGCTAAGTAAACATTGTATATTCCAGTTTAGTAGCAATTAAAATGAAATTACAATGACATGGAATCTGTTTGTGAACAGCATTTATTCACAAAAAAAACCAACAGATGTACATTAACACGATGGCATTAAGAAACATAATAAAATAAAAAAAATAAGGCTGAACATAGACAACTGGAATGGACCAAATCTTCAGTGGCATCCAGAGGAACAGAGGGCGGCAAAAGAAGATGTCAAGAGAGGCAGGAGGCTGAATAAAGACGGACGGAGGCTCGAGGATACCACCAAATGCTTGGTGTGGCACCAGCTCTGGCTTCAGTGTTTTGGCATTGCCCCTAAACAACGTCTTCCTAATCCAGTCCTGCTGGAATAATGGGAGTTGCTCTTTCCAGGGGATAGGAAGCACTACAGGTGGATAGAGCACTTGACCAGGACTCCACAACGCTGGAGGGACACAAGCAGAACCAGAGGCAGGACCGGGGGTGCAACAGGAGTAGGGACAGCAGCAGGGCATTTGCCGTCTAGCGACAGCTGTGGCGTTTGTCATTTTCCAATCTGCAGGACAGTCATTATGGTTAGAACAATTAATACAAATCATGTATGATTAGTAGTAAGGCAGCATAGTGATGAGAATTATGGAAGGAGGCAGGGAAAATCATCCTGTTATCATCATTAGGTCAAATACGTAGGAAAGGGAGATGGAATCGGCCAGGAATGGAGCAAAGCAGCCCAACCACATACTGTGATTGCCACTAAACTACACAACTACAGTCCAGGGAGAGCAGGGGATGTGTAAGAAATAGGGGAAATTAGTTGAGTCGGGGGCGGCACGGTGGTCGACTGGTTAGCACGTCCGCCTCACAGTTCAGAGGTCGTGGGTTCGATCCCGGCTCCGGCCTCCCTGTGTGGAGTTTGCATGTTCTCCCCGTGCCTGCGTGGGTTTTCTCCGGGCACTCCGGTTTCCTCCCACATTCCAAAAACATGCATGGTAAGTTGATTGGACTGTCTAAATTGCCCCTAGGTGTGATTGTGAGTGCGGATGTTTGTCTCTGTGTGCCCTGCGATTGGCTGGCAACCAGTTCAGGGTGTCCCCCGCCTACTGCCCAAAGACAGCTGGGATAGGCTCCAGCACGCCCCGCGACCCTTGTGAGGAGAAGCGGTACAGATAATGGATGGATGGATGGATAGTTGAGTCGGTGGTTATGATCAAATGAAAAAAATACAATTACGTACACCTTTAACCCTTTCTTCGGAGAAGTGCACTCAAATAGTGAATGCAGATGGGCACTTTTCACAAGTGCCACTTTCTGTATTGTCAAAGAAAACACTTTAAGTCATTAAAAAAATCTTTTATCCGGTTCCGGCGCCGCGCGAGTGGCAGCCCGCTACAGTAGCTCCGGCTCATCGGTGAGCCTTTTCGTGTGTTTTTGTTCCTTAATATTACTCTACCTCATCCCTTTTTCATATAGTTGATAGTCGTAACTTGCGTAGCAATGGACACCCAAACTGCGGTATTCTTGCTGCTGCTGATTGCTATTTTTTGCGCGATCGTGTCCGGCGACTTGGCTTGGAGCCGCGCCCCCATTGTTTACAGCCGGAATCAGCTGTTAGCACTCCGTGCTAACCCTGCGCCGTCTCCCGGGGCGAGACCCAATATCCCCCGTAAGCTGAGGAGGAAGAGACGGGGATGTCGTGCGGGGGTTAAACGCCGGGAAAGGAGGAGACGATACCATCCCGTCGTCCCGTCTGTTATCATGGGGAATGTTAGATCGCTCCCCAACAAGATGGACGAGCTAGCTGAGTTTACCCGGCATGAGAGGGACTTCCGGGAGGCTAGCCTGATGCTATTCACGGAGTCGTGGCTAACAGCGCTAACGCTGAACGCGGTCGTAGAATTGGACGGCTTCCAAATCATACGCACGGACAGGACGCTGGAGAGTGGAAAGAGGAAAGGAGGAGGGCTGGCTGTGTTTGTGAACGATAGATGGTGTAATCCTGGGCACATCATGATTAAGGAGCAGCTTTGCAGTAGGGATATTGAGCTGCTAGCTGTTGGCATGAGGCCATTCTACATCCCGCGAGAGTTTAGTCATGTGATCGCGGTGACCGTCTACGTCCCACCAGCTGCCAGCAGCGACACAGCCTGTGATGTCTTGACTGCAGCAGTGAGCAGGCTACAAACACAGCACCCAAATGCCCTGATACTCATCTCTGGTGACTTCAATCATGCCTCCCCTTCCTCCTCTCTGCCTTCATTCACACAGTATGTCACCTGCCACATCAGAGACAATAAAACACTGGACCTTTTCTATGCCAACACCAAGGAGGCATACACATCACTGCCCCTCCCCCCGCTGGGCAAAGCTGATCACAACCTGGTGGCTCTCCAGTCCGTGTACAAACCTCTGGTCCGCAGGCAGCCAGCTGTGACCCGCACGGTTCAGAGATGGTCTGGAGAGGCCGTGGAGGCCTTAAAGGACTGCTTCAGCACAACTGTGTGGGAAGTATTCAGCGATGCTCACGGGGAAGACATTAGTAGTCTAACAGACACTGTTACAGACTATATAAATTTCTGCATGGAGAAAACCATACCCACCAGGACAGTAAGGTGCTTCTCCAACAACAAACCCTGGATCACACCAGACATAAAAGCTCTCCTGAAGGAGAAGAGGAGGGCTTTTGCGTCAGGCAACATAGAGGAGCGGAAGACTGTGCAGCGCCAGCTGAGGAGGAGGATCAGAGAGGGGAAAAGGTCCTACAGGAAAAGGATGGAGGAGCAGCTGCTGCAGAATAACGCCAGGGGAGTCTGGAGGGGCCTGAAGACCATCTCAGGCCACGGACAACCCAAGACCCGGACTGGGGGGGACCTGCAGTGGGCAAATGAGCTGAATCTCTTTTTCAATAGGTTCGATCAGATGCCTGTCTCCACTCAGTCTCTCCTGCTGCAGCCTCCACCTACTCCTCCTGCTGGGCGTGTCACACCCTCCCCCCTTTTCTCCACAGTCTCCAGCTCCCAGCTACACCAGATAGCCATCACTCCCTCCTGCCCAGCCTTGGCTTTCACAACATCTCAGGTGAGGAACCAGCTGAAGAAGATGAAGGAGAGGAAGGCAGCGGGTACAGATGGCATCAGCCCCCAGCTCCTCAAATCCTGCGCAGACCAGCTGTGTGGAATTGTCCAGCACATGTTCAACCTGAGCCTGAAGCTGGGCAGGGTCCCCCAGCTATGGAAAACATCCTGCCTGGTCCCGGTGCCAAAGACCCCCCACCCGAAGGAGCTCAACAGCTTCAGACCAGTGGCGCTGACGTCTCACCTGATGAAGACCCTGGAGAGACTGGTCCTTGTCCACCTGCGCCCCCTGGTGAGCTCCTCAATGGACCCACTCCAGTTTGCATATCAGCCTGGCATCAGTGTGGATGATGCCATCATCTACCTCCTCCACACTTCACTCTCCCACCTGGAGAAGGCGGGGAGCACTGTGAGGATCATGTTCTTTGATTTCTCCAGTGCTTTCAACACCATCCAGCCCACCCTACTGGGAGACAAGCTGGAGCGGGCGGGAGTGGCGCACCACCTCACCACATGGATCCAGGACTACCTCACAAACCGGCCACAGTATGTGAGGACACAGGACTATGTCTGACGTGCTCCTCCGCAGCACGGGGGCCCCACAGGGAACTCTCTTGGCTCCCTTCCTGTTCACCCTCTACACCTCTGACTTCAACTACAACACCCCTACCTGTCACCTGCAGAAGTTCTCTGACGACTCTGCGATTGTCGGCCTCATCACAGGCGGAGATGATCGGGAGTACAGAGAACTTACTCAGGGTTTTGTGGACTGGTGCCAGCAGAACCGCCTCCTGATCAATGCGGGGAAATCCAAAGAATCGGTGGTGGGTTTCGGTAGGCGCCAGCACTCTTCACCTGCACCAGTGAATATCCGGGGAACAGATGTTGAGAGAGTCTCAACTTACAATTACCTGGGTGTTCATCTGAACAATAAACTGGACTGGTGCGACAACACAGACGCCCTCTATAGGAAGAGTCAGAGCAGACTCTTCCTACTCAGGAGACTGAGGTCTTTTGGGGTTCAGGGGACACTCCTCAGGAACTTTTTTGACTCGGTGGTTGCATCGGTCATTTTCCAGGGAGTGGTCACCTGGGCAGGCGGCGTCTCGGCCCGGGACAAGAAGCGGCTGGACAAACTGGTCAGGAGGGCCGGCTCCTTCCTGGGCTGCTCCCTGGACTCTGTGGACTCGGTGGGGGACAGGAGGGTGTTGGCCAAGCTGTCATCAATGCTGGGCAACCCGGCCCACCCCCTCCAGGGCACCCTAACAGCACTCCACAGCACCTTCAGTGACAGACTGTTACACCCTCGCTGTGCAAAGGAGAGATTCCGCCGCTCCTTCTTGCCTGCTGCTGTCAGACTCTTTAACAAGAACATTGTGTAGTCTCTACAAACTGGCGGACATTAGTGCAATTGTGCAGTCTTGCACTTGAGCTCATATCGTGCAATACCCAATATTGCCCACTACTGTAATACCGTGCAATACTCAACATTCCCCACTACTGTTAGTCTAGTTTTAATTTTATCCAATGCTGTTCCTTACATTTCACTACAGCACTGCAGCACTGTCACTTACTTAGAGTATTTTTCCTCTGTACTATGTACAGGCCAAAATGAGTGTTCCTCATACTTTTTATGTAGATGTATGTTGGTGTGTATATACATGTGTATATACACATTTTACTGCTTATATTTACATAGGTTTGATCCCGAATGTTTGCCGTCAATGTTGTACATTAATGGCTACATTATGCCGCCGTCCCTGTGTGACCTATATCTTTGCTGCTGTAACAATGAAAATATCCCCACTGTGGGATCAATAAAGGCATTCTTATCTTATCTTATCTTAAGTTCCAGCAGCTATTGTCATCAGAGCAAATTCATACTTTAAACTTAATTCAAAATGGCTGACTTCCTGTTTGGTTTAGCATATGGCTCCAAGAGACTTTTTTGTAGGCGTTGAACTGTTACATATACCACCAAGTTTTTGTTTATCTTGAAGAAGCGTACAACCGAGGCTGAATTTTTACAAATTTCTAGGGGGTGTTGAAGAGCCATTTTTTACAAATTGCACAAAAAAAAAAAAAAAAAAAAAAAATATTGATGTTTTTGCCAGGCCTGACATTTCATGCATGGTCAGACCCTCAAAATGAGCGTTGTATTTTTGGGCGAACTGCGTGTTGCCACGGCAACAGCTTTTCACGAAAAATCACAAATTTTCATATTTTAATATTAGGAAGTCCTAACCACTCTCCGGGCAATGATGAGGTTGACCCGGTTAATCTGCTAGGGTAAAAACTTAAAAGAGAAAACATGTATTTCCTTCAGCCACTAGGTGGCACTACGACTATAATGAAAAATAAGTTCATAGATATCTTCAGCCCTTGACTATCATCAAATATTAAATATTTCGAGAAGTTTGGATGATCTGAGTCAAGTTAAAACAGCATTTGTTGTCACGTACAATAAGACTTTGCGGCACCGTCAAGGCCACGCCCTTCTTTGAAAAGTCACAATATTAGGCGTAGAGGGAGATTAACATCTTGAGGCTTTTCTGACAAATTTTCAGTTGGATTTGTTCAACGGGCTCCGTGCAATAAATAGAAATGTAAAAAAATGAAAAAAAAATTCATCACTAGGTGGCGCTATATGTATAATGGAATATTATCATATAGATGTCTTCAGGTCGTGACTCTTTTTGTACAGGTGAAGTTTGGGATTTTTTGGAGCATGTGCAGGGGAGTTATTAAGGTTCTTCTCCTGTATGGTGAAGGAATAAAATTACACAAAATTTGATGCCCCGCCCCCGTCATATACTTTATTGAAACTCAAGAAAATGTTCCCAGTTGTTGCCCCATGTTTTAAGATGATAAATCTGAAGTTTGAAGTCAATCAGATTAATCCTTTAGGACATGAGTGCAAAAGTATGCATCCTGTAAATGTCCAAAAATGGTCCAAAATTGGACATTCAAAAATTCATAGCTCACTTCATGAACACTTTACAGTCTGGCTGTAATGGACTTTTTTGTATGTGTTGGGGGCCTTCACATGCCTGCCAATTTTCGTATCCTAGGTCAAACGGGCTGGAATTCAATTATTTTTTTCCTACTCTAGGTGGCGCTACAGAGCCATTTCGTTTGCGTCGTTTCTGGTGACTTTAAAATATATCATTTTTCGCCAGGCCCCATGAGAATGCAAAGTTTGGTGAGTTTTCATGCATGTTTAGGGGGTCAAAAAAGCGATCGAACGCGTAGAAGAAAAATAATAACTAGAGCTGCAAGCAGCTATAAAGTGCCCTCACAGCCCTGGCAACGTTGGGGTATCGGCACGTCGGGATGCTCGCACATCAGAATTGAATAATCAAAATTATAATGTGAATTAAGTTACAGCAGCTTTTGTAGTCAAGGTGAGTCCAAACTTTAAAGTAAATTCAAAATGGCGGACTTCCTCTTAGGTTTAGCCTATGGCACCAAGAGGCTTTTTGTAGTTCTCTTTCTGTTTTATACATTATACAATTTTCGTAGATGTAGGTGAAGCGTGCAACCGGGGCCACTATTTATAAATTTTCTAGGGGGCGGTAGCGAGCCATCTTTTTAAGATTGCACAATTGAATAACTATTGAATAATTATTGATTAATTTACCAAGCCTTCTATGTGTGCAAAGTTTCATGAGTTTTCGTGCATGTTTACATTCTCAAAATCAGCATTTTGTTTTTGGCAAATTGGGCGTTACCATGACAACAGCTTTTTGCGAAAATCTCATACTTCGTGTTTTAACATCATGAAGGCTTAAACAATCTTCCGAGCAAATATGAGGGAGATCTGGCTAACCTGCCAGGAGAGAAACATGAAAGATTAAATCATGTACTTCATTTAGCCAGCAGGTGGCGCTCCCACTACAATGAAAAGGTAGTTCGTAGATGTCTTCAGGTGTAAACTCTCATCAAATGTGTGAAATTTTGACAAGATAGTATCATGTGGATCACATTACAGCTGCTTTTAAAGTCAATGTGATGCCGAATTGTAAAGTCAATTCAAAATGGCGGACTTCCTGTTAGGTTTAGCGCATGGCTCTAAGATACTTTTTTGGAGGTCTTGACCTGATACATATATCACCAAAGTTTTGTAGATATCGGTGGAACACACGACCGGGGCTGATTTTTTTAAAAAAAGTGTAGGGGGCGCTAGCGAGCCATTTTCTTACAAATTGCACAAAAAAATGAAAAAAATATTGATGATTTCGCCAGGCCTGATATATGTGCAAAGTTTTGTGACATTTCGTGCATGGTCAGACCCTCAAAATGAGCGTTGTTTTTTGGGGCGAACTGCCTGTTGCCATGGCAAAAGCTTTTTAAGAAAAACACGACTTTCGTATTTCAATATTAGGAAGTTCGAAACACTCTTCCGAGCAAAGATGAGTTGGACCTGGTTAATCTGCTAGGATAAAAACATCAAAGAAAAAAACATGTATTTCCTTCAGCCACTAGGTGGCGCTACCGCTAGGATGAAAAATAAGTTCATTAGATGTCTTCAGCCCTCGGCTGTCATCAAATATGAACAATTTTGAGACGATTGGATGATCTGAGTCAAGTTAAAACTGCATTTATTGTCACGTTGAATAATCAGACTTTGCGGCATTGTCATGGCCAGGCCCTTCGTCGAAAAGTCACAATATTCCGCGTAAAGAAAGATCAACGTCTTGAGGCTTTTCTGACAAATTTTCAGTCAGATTCGTTCAACCGGCTCTGTGTAGTAAATAGAAATGTAAAGATTGACAACTTTGGTCGCCACTAGGTGGCAATATATGTATAATGGAATATTGTCGTATAGATGTCTTCAGGTCATGACTATTTACGTACAGGTGAAGTTTGGGATTTTTTGGAGCATGTGCAGGGGAGATTTCCTCCTGTATGGCAAAGGAAAGAAATCACGCCAAATTTGATGCCCCACTCCCGTCATATAGTATTTCGAAAATCCCAAAAAAATTTTCGCAGTTTTTGCCCAAGGTCTTAAGATGGTATATCCAAAGTTTGAAGTAAATCTAATGAATACTCTGGGCCTGAGGCCCAAAGCGTTTACTTTGAAAAAATTAGAGTGTTCAAAGCAGGCCCGCACCGCCCACATACCACAGCTAGAAATTATGGAATAGGAACCCTGAGCAAATTTCCCTGCTGCGCCTTTCAGAGACATCATCTACATCACTTCCCCCCAAAAGATATGCGCACTCTGGTTCAGTTGTTCAGTTCGTCAGGGAATCAGCAGTAGTGAGACGCCATTACTCAGACTTTGCCATCTTGTGTTGGCTCAACACTCAATATAAATGTTCCTGATAATTCCACGTGTGACTTGTCATTTGTAAATAGTTACTTCGATGGCGGTGTTTTCCTTCTTCTGTCGCCATTATTCATGAAGCTGCAGCTTGGATTCATTCGGTGGAGTTTGGCACACCCTTATGGACCTTAAGCTTAATAGCTACATTTGAGAAAAGACAATCTGACTCATTTAGTACACAGCTATAATTGTGAAGATATTTAGGTTGTAGACTGGTTATAGTTCTTTATTCACTGAGAACATTTGACATTATGTGTTGTTCAGTGTTGCTCATTCTAATTATGCATTAGTATGGATTCAGGTGAACAAGCGGTGCTGGCGCTGTGCTTGTCAACACTTAGCTACCCAGTGCAATCTCAAGAAACCCTGTAGCCTTTGTCAAGGGAAGCACCTTCTTGGTCCCCACGATGTTAACCTAAGAGCTCAGGAACCAGGCATGCTGAAGATAATGCGTTCACATGTACACTTTGGCAGTCAGACATTAGACACCTTTGCAATACTGGACAACGGGTCAGAGAAGACTATGCTGCTACCTACTGCCGCTAATCCCTAGCCATGGAAGGCACCCCTGAAGACCTTCCCTTGCGCACAGTCCGCCAGGACATCCAAGTACTGCATGGCCATACAGTATCATTCTGGGTCTCCTCTCCCAACACCCCTAGGGTCATGTTTAAGCTCACTGGTGCCTTTACAGCAAGAAGACTTAACCTAACCCAGCATAGCTATCCCTGTTACGCACCTACAGGGGAAGTTTAAAGCCTTTGCTTCCGATAGGTTCGGACCAGCCTCACCTCATAACACCCACTGAGCCTGTCAGACTTGGTCCTCATGGTAGTCCGGCAGCTGTCCACACCAGGCTGGGGTGGACCCTGTAGGGCCCTTGCCAGCCCATGGGGCGGCCATCCTATACAGCCCAATGCCTGTTTACCTCATTTCTACCACCCATGGATGATCTCTACAGGCACGTGGAGAGACTCTGGCAAGTGGATACTGTCCCCTACAGACCTGAGAAGGAGGCGACACGGTCTAAGCAAGAGCAGTAAGCCATAGTCCTGCTTGAAACAAAGATGTACAGAGGTGGATGGCATCCTTAGATATGCTACCGCTTTGTTACGCCATGCAGCAATGCCACTATTGCAGGCACCTAAACAATCAGTTATGGCCCTACTGCGCAGCACTGAGAGACGTCTCCTTAAGAACCCTGAGCAGAGAGAAGCCTACCAAGCAGAGATGCTGAAACTAATTGTGTCAGGTGCAGTGCAGGAAGTCAGAGAGGACACATCATCTAATCGTCATGCTGTTCCACTTCTGCGCAGGATGAATTCACCACTCCTACATGTTTCCCCCAATGCAGTTATGCCTCTACTCAGAGCAACTGAGCGCTGTCTCTCACACAACCCGGAACAGATGTCAGTTTACACTACAGAAATGCACAAACTGATGAAGGCAGGTTATATGGTGAAAATCAGTCCAGAAGAGGTCAACCGGTCAGAGGAGTCATGGTTTCTGGCCCTACTTTAAGCTCCTCGCTACTCGCTGTGCTCCTGCGATTTCGGGAATATGCCGTCGCCATCAGTGGAGATATAAGCGACATGTTCCATCAGGTGCGCCTCTTCCTCAAGACCAGCCGCTTCTGCGTTTCTTGTGGAGAGACAGGGAGAGCGAACTGGCACACTTACAGCTAGTAACCATTCCCAGATGCTACATCTCAGATCTCCCAGCCAGTAATCCTATTGAGCTGCACATCTTCACTGTTTCCTCAGAGAGAGCCTACGGTGCCGTTGCTGACCTAACGGCAGAGCATAACACCACCAGCGTAGTACAGGTATCCTATGTGCTAACCAGGTCACGAGTAGCACCAAAAAAACAGCTGTCCAATCCCCGCCTGGAGCTGTGTGCTGCTCTCTCTAGCGCACAGCTAGCCAATGTCTTGCAAACAGCTGAAACTACCCATAAAGGGTACAACACTGTGGACTGATTCAACTACTGTCCTCCACTGAATCCAGTCAGAGTCCCATCAGTACAAGGTATTTGTGGGAACCCGCATCACTGAGATGCAGGAGCTAATAGGAGCAGACGCCTGGAGATATGTGCCATCCGATGAAAACCCCGCTGACGATATCACCCGTGGCAAACGCCTCGGTGACCGAGCAAAACCTAGCCGCTGGACATGTGGGCGTAGTTTCCTCAATTTGCCACCGAGTGAATGGCCAACAATGCCTGCAACTACCTCAAATCAATCAGAAGACACCTGTGTCACCTGTGGTAGTATAGGGACTGCCACATCTGTAGATCCTGACCCCCGCTCAGTGTAAATCCTGGTCTGAGCTGATCCAACCCATGTTCCTTTCCCTGCACGGGGTGGCTGTTCCTCCGATGACTGCCACCAATCGCATTGAGACAGAAGTCACCGTTCTCAAGCGGGCACAGGAAGAGATAGCTGCTCTGCGGGTAAGTAAGCCACTCAGTGCTAACAGTCGTCTGCTTTCCCTCTGTCCAGAGTACGACAGTACTGTGGGCCTGATCCGCGTTGGTGGTCGGCTAAGGAAGGCAGAGGGGCTACAGGACGTTATTCATCCTATTGTCCTGGCACCCGACCACCCTGCCACTCGGCTGATAATTCAAGATTTTGACCACCGGGTCCTGATTGTGTGTTCGCTGAGTTGAGACGGACATACTGGATTCTTCGTGGTCGGCAAGCTATGAAAAAACATCAACGCAGCTGCACAGAGTGCCAGAGATGGCACAACAAACCCACAGTACCACGTATGGCAGACCTCCCCGCTTCACGCCTCCGTCTTCAGAAGCCTCCCTATTGGTCAACTGGTATCGACTGCTTCAGACCTTATGTAATAGGTCGCAGACAGGAGAAGAGATGGGGAAGTATTTTTAAATGTCTTACTACAAGATCTGTGCATCTTGATCTTCTGTGCAGCATGGAAACAGACTCCTTCCTCCTTGTCCTTTGTTTTGTGGCTAGAAGAGGCAAGCCATATGAGATCCTCTGTGACAGTGCTACTAACGTCCGGGGTGCAGACAGGGAACTGCAGAGATTCTTTGAGGAGCTGGAGCCAGCTCTGAGAGCGCAGTTAGCTGAACAGAGCATCACATTTAAATTCAATCTGCCTCTTGCCCCTCATTTTGGCGGGATTTGGGAGCGAGAGATAAAGTCCGTTAAGGCTGCCCTGCAAGTTGTTCTTAAAGAAAGAGTTCTTCCTGAAGAAGTACTGCTCACTTTACTGATTGAGGTAGAGGGCATTCTAAAGACCATGATCCCATAACACTTAATCTCTTGCTGATGGGGTGGCAAGATGCATCCTTGCCAACAAGCTGTTTATGCCAGCAGTGACCTGATTGGACGCCACCTTTGCAAACACAGCCAGGTCCTAGCAGATCACTTTTGGATTCAGTTCACCTGAAACTCCTTCATCTTCAGCCAAGAAGAAAATGGCGTACTCCCACTCCGGATCTCACCACAGACCAAGTGGTCATGGTAATTGATCCACAACTGCCCAAGGCACAACGGCCAATAGGACGAGTCTCTAAAGTGATCCCCAGCAACGACAGCAGGATCCGCACTGCTGAAGTGGACATTAAAGGGACTACCTACACCCGACCGGTAGCCTAGCTCATCCCACTGCTGGAGATGCCAAGGGATTGAGAGCTACAAAGCAGGGTTATTTGTGAGTTATTACAAATTCACTGATGGAATTTGGGGGCGGCTGTGCAAATTTCCCTGCTGCGCCTTTAACAGACATCATTTACGTCACTACTGCCGCCCAAAAGACATGCACACTCTGGTTCAGTTGTTCAGTTCGTCAGGAAAGCGGCAGTATTGAGACACCATTACTCAGACTTCACCATCTCGTGTTGTGCGTTATTCACATAGTAAGTAAAACAACTCAATATAAATGATCCTGATAGTTCCGCATGTGACTTGTCATTTGTAAATAGTTACTTCGATGGCGATAGTTAATTTGAGAAATGATTATAAATCTGCCTCATTTAGTACACAGCTATAATTGTG
The DNA here is from genome assembly GCF_054856515.1 of Filicampus tigris. Taxonomy (NCBI): domain Eukaryota; kingdom Metazoa; phylum Chordata; class Actinopteri; order Syngnathiformes; family Syngnathidae; genus Filicampus; species Filicampus tigris. The sequence continues at coordinate 315,437 of NW_028233406.1, read as the reverse complement.
AAGATATTTATGCTGCTGCTAATAGATTGTTTATAGTTCTTTATTCACTGAGAACATTGACATTATTATTTTGGTTTTGTTCAGTGTTGCTCATCCTAATAATGTTTATTTATTTGTTCCTCATAGAAAACCACTGACATACATACACATATCAAACTCCATACATCAGCATCATTCAATGTCATCAACTCACTAAATTGTGTTCTGCCGTCATTGTGGAATTTATTAAAGAAGCTCAAACGAAACCACTGGATTCGCTGCAGTCTGTCTGACCGAAGACTTAGGCCGGACTGGTGTAGACTCAGTACAAAATCAACATTATTTCACAACCCCGGTTCTATTTTGTGGGTTTTCCCTCCTGAACTGAAACCGTTGGTTTCCGGGGGGAGTATGGTCATGGCCATGTTTTCACTAACAAGTTCATTTTATATATTTTTTGATCAGGAAAATGAAAAGAGTTGCCATTTTCTATTTTATCCATTCATTTTGGAGAAATTAGGAAATAAGTAACTCCATGAATAACGCCCCTTGTTAATCAGGACAATGGCCGCGCCCCCACCGTTCTATCCTTGCTCGGCCGGAGTCACGTGAGGAACCGATTCGAAACCCTCCATTGGAAATCATTGTACTTTTATTGCTTATAACGTCCAAAAACGGCGATCAGTTGGCACCAAAATGTATGTGGACATCCCTACTAATGCCCACTTATCAAAAGGATTAACCTCTCCGTGGGTGATTTATATGAGAATGAGGAAATGTGGAAGTCAGCAGAGCTACAAAGATTTAGGCTGGGACGAGCGCACAAAAAAAAAAAAAAAAAAAAAAAACACTGCTTCTTTGCTTTAAAAAAAAAAAAACTGCTTCCTTGCTGATCACGGTTAGGACGGGCGAGGCATTAAACACATATTTCCAGGGACTGAAGTGGGAATGAGTAGACGTGCACATTTAATTTGGATGCAGAATGTCCCCAGTTTTTCGACTTCCAACGCGCTGTCCAATTTGGAAGTTAACAGCCGAAATGGCATGTTCCAATGCGACCACACTCTGCTGTGCACTCAGCCTCGCTGGAACCTTTTGTTTGCTATTCGACAAGGGTTTTCGTCACTCTCACGCCGCTTCACTCAGGCAGAAGGTGGCGGCTGCAAGCGAGCAAGCAGGGACACTGCTTGGGAGTGCGACATGAAGACACAGGCTCATCTTCACCTCCACACGCTAGGCGGACAGTAAGGAGTTAATGTTGTTGTTTTAACGGCCTGAAGCTAGTTGTTGCTATTAGCCTGAAGCTAGTTGTTGCGATTAGCCGTCCCAATCCTACCTTTAGCCGGGGAGGGAAGAGGGGGGCGTAAAGCTCCAATCTGCTTGCTGCAGCTGCTGCAAGCCGCAGTCTCCCTCCTGAGAATTGAAACGAGTTTAGCGTAGCAAAATGTCCGAAATATAACCAGTCGGGGTTCGTGTGCGCATTCATGCTCGTCCGCTTCAGCTTGTGAAAGTGGAGTATTTTTGATTTTGTGGATTATTGCGAAGAACACTTTTATACTTTCACAGGTTAAAGTGGACCAGAGTAGTAATGTGCATTTGCATTTTGGTGGCGATCGGTCGCCGTTTTAGACAACAGAACTGTCAAAGCGAGCAATATTACCACGCATGCCTTCCTCGCGTGACGTAGACCGCTGAGACAATATAACATAAGCTACGCCCAAAAAAGGGGCGGGGAAATTTGTTGGAAATCTAATCACAAAAAAAACCCTTAAATCACTACAGAGTCTTTTGTGGTGCTGATGTCATTTTTATATACAAACCTATTATATAAGTGCAAATGGTAAGCTCATCCCAGTGTCCCTTTAAAGGAAATGACGCAAGGGCACCACCAGGAGTGGAGCCAGCGGCTTAATTTGACTCAACACGGGAAACCTCAGATCCGGCCCGGACGCGGACAGGATTGACAGCTCTTTCTTGATTCCGTGGGTGGTGGTGCATGGCCGTTCTTAGTTGGTGGAGCGATCTGTCTGGTTAATTCCGATAACGAACGAGACTCCGGCATGCTAACTAGTTATGCGGCCCCGAGCGGTCAGCGTTCACCTTCTTAGAGGGACAAGTGGCGCTCAGCCACGCGAGATTAAGCAATAACCGGTCTGTGATGCCCTTAGATGTCTGGGGCTGCAAGCGCGCCACACTGAGCGGACCAGCGTGTGCCTTCTCTGAACCCCGCTCATGATAGGAACTGGGGACTGCAATTATTTCCCACCAACGAGGAATTCCCCTTAAGCGCGGGTCATAAGCCCGCATTAATTAAGTCCCTGCCCTTTGTACACACCGCCCGTCGCTACTACCGATTGGATGGTTTAGTGAGGTCCTCGGATGGGCCCCGTCGGGGCTGGCCACGGCGCCTGTGGCGCGCCGAGAAGACGATCAAACTTGACTTGATCTAGAGGAAGTAAAAGTCGTAACAAGGTTTCCGTAGGTGAACCTGCGGAAAGATCAATACCGGAGAGAGAGCTTGGCCGGCCACTCGCTTTTGCCCACACCGGAGCCGAGAGGCCGACGGCACGACCGCGCACGCGCCCCACGATGGCACGGGTGGGGGGCCAGACGAGAGCGGGCGACCGTGTTCGCCCCCGGAAGCTGGTCTTTCTGCCCGCGACGCGCACCCACCGCTGCCCCGGAGCGTACCCGTATGCGGACGGATTGGGTGTCTGGGGGGGCTGCGGCCCGCCGGGGAGAGTCACAGCTTCGGCCGGCGCCTAGCAGCAGACTTAAAACTCGTGCGGACCAGGGGAAACCGACTGTTTGATTAAAACACAAGGATCGCGAAAGCCCGCGGCGGGCATTCGTTGACACGATGTGATTTCTGCCCAGTGCTCTGAACGTCAAAGTGAAGAAATTCAATTCACTGCAAACCAAACCGAAAACTGTGAGCAGAAAACCAAGAACCCAACAGAACCGTGGATTTTATAAACCATTCGACCCCTAAATAATGATATGTTGATGATATTTTTCTTCATTCACTTTCACAGTTTGATCATTGATTGATGGAGGTGCTTAACAAAACAAATCGAAAGGACTTATGTTACAATAATATCAACATCATCATCTATGCAAAGGCATATGTTATATATCGTCACTGTCCTGTGAAAATCCATTTTTTTAATTTTTGTTAAATTTTCATGTCAATGGGATGTCTGTAACGCGGAAACCCCATTCATGTAAAAACATTTTTAAAAATGAAAAAAAAAAAAAGAACAGCGAGTATATGTAACGTGAGTTACTGTATACATTGTTATTCAACATTAAGTAGTAGTTACGTTTATTTTACAGTTACATTTACAGTGTCTTAGTGTTGCATCTGGCACTTGAGGGCAACCATTCAGGCCCTCATTGAAAAGGAGTTTCACACCCCTGCCCTAGACTAAGGCGTATATTATATTAAATATTACAAAATATTGTTGTACTGTCTTACCATCTTGCTTCTTGAGGCCGTATCTTTTGCCAGGGCTCTTTCCTCCATGATTCTTGCTGCTACCACCAGCCTTCTTGGAAGCAAACTGCAGAGTGGGCAGGAGAAAGAAATCAGCAGGATCTAAAAGCCCTGCAACCACAATATAATTACATATTAAGTGAAGAAGCAACCATCTCATACAGGGCTGAACAATTATGGAAAATCTAATTGTGATTTTTTTTCATAAAAATTGCGATTGCTATATGATTTGTGATTCTATTGTTATTATTGATAGCATTAGCATAGTGTGCATGCTTTGATTTCTCCAGTGCTTTCAACTCCATCCAGCCCACCCTATTGGGAGACAAGCTGGAGCGGGCAGGAGTGGCCCACCACCTCACCACATGGATCCAGGGTTACCTCACAAACCGGCCACAGTATGTGAGGACACAGGACTATGTCTGACGTGCTCCTCCGCAGCACGGGGGCCCCGCAGGGAACTGTCTTGGCTCCCTTCCTGTTCACCCTCTACACCTCGGACTTCAACTATAGCACCCCTACCTGTCAAATGCAGAAGTTCTCTGATGACTCTGCGATTGTCGGCCTCATCACAGGCGGAGATGATCGGGAGTACAGAGAACTTACTCAGGGTTTTGTGGACTCGTGCCAGCAGAACCGCCTCCTGATCACTGCGGGGAAATCCAAAGAGATGGTGGTGGATTTCTGTAGGCGCCATCACTCTGCACCTGCACAAGTGAATATCCGGGGAACAGATGTTGAGAGAGTCTCAACTTACAAGTATGTTGGTGTTCATCTGAGCAATAAACTGGACTGGAGCGACAACACAGGGTCTATAGGAAGGGTCAGAGCAGACTCTTCCTACTTAGGAGACTGAGGTCTTTTGGGGTTCAGGGGATACTCCTCAGGAACTTTTATGACTCGTGGTTGCATCGGTCATTTTCCAGGGAGTGGTCACCTGGGCAGGCGGCGTCTCGGCCCGGGACAAGAAGCGGCTGGACAAACTGGTCAGGAGGGCCGGCTCTGTCCTGGGCTGCTCCCTGGACTCTGTGGACTCAGTGGGGGACAGGAGGATGATGGCCAAGCTGTCATTAATGCTGGACAACCCGGGCCACCCCCTCCAGGGCACCCTAACAGCACTCCACAGCTCCTTCAGTGACAGACTGTTACACCCTCGTTGTCCAAAGGAGAGATTCCGCCGCTCCTTCTTGCCTGCTGCTGTCAGACTCTTTACCAAGAACATTGTGTAGTCTCTACAACCGGCGGACATTAGTGCAATTGTGAAGTCCTGCACCTGAGCTCATATCGTGCAATACCCAACATTCCCCACTACTGTTAGGCTAGTTTTATTTTTATCAAACGCTGTTCCTTATATTTCACTGCAGCACTGCAGCACTGTCACTTACTTAGAGTATTTTTCCTCTGTACTATGTACAGGCTCAAATGAGTGTTTCTTCATACTTTATATGTAGATGTATGTTGGTGTGTATATACATGTGTATATACACATGGTTACTACGTATATTTACATAGGTTTGATTCTGAATGTTTGCCGTTAATGTTATACATCAATGGCTACATTATGCCGCTGTCTCTGTGTGACCTATATCTTTGCTGCTGAAACACTGAAAATGTCCCCACTGTGGGATCAATAAAGGCCTTCTTATTCTATCTTATCTTAAAAAAAAATTGACTTGTTTTATACGCACCGAATGGAGCAAATGGCGGATTGTTGTTGTTGCAAATCTGCTTGCTACTGTCCGGACTATGCGTCCCTGGCTGATTCCATTCAGTGCAAGTCATCAGAGTAAGGTAATAACTAGGGATATGCGCGACTAGTCGTTTAACTGTTTAACCGTCTACGATTTATTAAACGTTTAGTATTTTAATAGTCAGTTAAACGCTGCATTCGCTGCAAGTATCACGTATCTTGTTCCTCATGCCTCTGCCTTGGCCTCTCTAAACAAGCTTAGCTTAGAGAGAGAATTGCTCCCCTCCCCCCTGCCCACACGCACACATAGTAGGGGGCGTGGACACTAAGGCTAGGTTCACACCGCAGGTCTTAATGCTCAATTCGGATTAAAAATAAAAAATAAAAAAATAAATAAATAAATAAATAAAATTTTTGCCGAAGCGTTCATATTACATTATAAATGCGACCTGGGTCTTGTCTGCTGTATAAACACGTGCGTCGCCAAAGTAACGCGCACGCATGTGCAGAAGAAGAGACGAACGACGTCACTCCCGAGTCCCGACGTTGTGTTTGCGGAAGTAAATGTGGTCCAGCGTGTCTCGGCATTTATACAGTCAAGTGATTAGAAAGGAGGTAGAAATAAATACAGTATTTGGGGAAAATCACGAGGCGACGCTTTAACATCTTTAACAGCTTTTTTCCAACTGCGTTAAGAGCCCTAAACAATCACTCTGTGTAACACGTGAAATATGCTAATGCAACAAGCTCCAGTTTTCAATATGCATATCACATCAATCAATCAATCACATTTTATTTATATAGCACTTTTCATACATAAAAATGCAACTCAAAGTGCTTTAAAACATTCAAAGCAAAACATAGATAATTAGAAAAAAAATAAAATATATATATTTTTTTTAAATCCATTCATGCCCTCCCTCCCAACAAACCCAAGACAGATATCCATTAGTACATCAGCAATCATTCACACACACCCACACAAAGTGCACAACCTGATAAAATGTGTTAAAAAGACATGACAAGGCACAGAGAAACCATATGAGGAAAGGGTACCCAAGGGGAGCTCTCCGCGCCGAGGGGAATGACAGTCCACGGCCACGGCGCCAGAGGACCTCAGGATCCGCGAGGACTGGTATGATAAAAGCAAATCAGATAAATAAGATGGCCCAAGACCATTAACACATTTATAAACTAATAAAAGTACTTTAAAATAGATCCTGAAACACACAGGGAGCCAATGCAGCAATTTCAAAACTGGCGTAATGGGCTCCCGCCCTCTGGTTCTCGTCAGCACCCGAGCGGCTGAATTCTGCAGTAGTTGCAGTGGTGAAATGCTCTTTTTCGGGAGGCCAGCGAGCAGGGCATTACAGTAATCTAAACGACAGGAAATAAAAGCATGCATCAGCACTTCCGTGTTAGCCTGAGAGAGAAACGGGCGGACTCTGGCGATATTCTTAAGGTGATAAAAACCACTCTTGGTTACATTTTTAATATGAGGAATAAAACTGAGCTCAGAGTCAAAAATGACGCCAAGGTTCTTCACACAATATGAGGGATTAAAAATGTGTAGTTTTGGTAAAAGCTTCTCTCTCTGACCTTCGGGACCGATAACTAAAACCTCAGTTTTGTCCTGATTGAGCTGTAGGAAATTATCTGCCATCCATGACTTGATATCTAAAATGCAATTTAAAAGGGTATCAATGGGTCCTGTGTCATCAGGAGACACGGCAATATACAGCTGCGTGTCATCAGCATAGCTGTGAAAGCTGATGCCGTGTCCCCTGATGACATCCCCAAGGGGAAGCATACAAAGATTAAAAATTAGGGGGCCTAAAATCGAACCTTGAGGAACCCCACATTTAATTTCATGGGTTTTGGAGGAACAAGTATCCATACTTACAAAGAAATATCGGTCTGTGAGATAGGAATAAAACCAGTCAAAAACAGTACCAGAGATGCCCACTAGATTTTTAAGTCTATTTAATAAAATTTGGTGATCTACTGTATCAAAAGCAGCGCTTAGATCCAGTAGCACCAAGACTGTGAGTTTTCTCACGTCTGCAGTGCACCTAATATCGTTTAAAATCCTTAAAAGAGCAGTCTCCGTACTGTGGTTCATCCTAAAACCAGATTGATATTTCTCCAAAATATTATTTGTATTTAAAAAATGATTCAACTGCATGAAAACCAGTTTTTCTAAAATCTTACTTAAAAACGGTAAGTTGGATACAGGTCTGTAATTATTAAAAACGCTCGGGTCAGAATTGGTCTTCTTCAGAAGTGGCTTCACCACCGCCGTTTTAAAGGCAGCGGGAAAGACGCCTGTCTGAAGAGAGCAATTGACTATATTTAAGATTTGTTCCTCAAAAAATCCATAAACTGTCTTAAAAAGAAATGTGGGAATTGGATCCAAAAGGCAGGTTGTTGGGTTTACCTGGGAGAAAACTCGAACAAGTGTCCTTGCATCAACCAGGACAAAACTTTCCAGTGTTTCCTCATGTAAATATGATTGTCCGGGTTTATTAAAACTTGTGTTTTGACGGGCTAAAAGACTGGATCTTATGTCATCGATTTTACTTCTGAAGTGGTCTGCAAAGTCCTCACAGAGAGCGTCTGTTGGTCTCTGTGGGGACTTATTAAAATCAGAACTAGTTAAAAGTTCAAAGGTGGAAAAGAGAACTCTGGGGTTGTTTTTATTGACTGTAATGAGGTTTGAGAAATAGGAAGATCTTGCCAGTTTTACTGTTTTATTGTCGGATTTCAGTTGTTCGCACAAAATTTCATAGTGTACTGTAAATTTACTTTTTCTCCACCTCCTCTCTGCACACCTGCATTTTCTCTTTGATATTTTGATAGCATTGTTTCTCCACGGGGGTACAGTCTTTTTTTTTGTTGTTTTAATTAAAAGTGGAGCTACTGAATCTAATGATGATTTAAGATGTAGGTTAAAATTGTCAACAATAAGATCACAGGGTGCAGGTTAAATGTTAGCAGGAGTGCTTTTTAAGATCTCGATAGAATTTGCAGCCACCTCAGAAGATAGGTAGCGTTTCTTCACTGTTCTTACCGGGACTGCTAGATGGTTAAAACTGGCGATGTTAAAATAGACACAGTAGTGGTCTGACACTGCCAAGTCAACAACAGAGGACACACCAGCAGACAAGCCATAGGTTATAACCAAATCCAGGGTGTGTCCTCTGTTGTGAGTTGGCTGCAAAACGTGCTGTTTAAAATCCAAGCAGTTTAAAAGGTTTAAAAAATCTCTGGATAGTGGGTCCGAGATGTTGTCCATGTGTAAATTAAAATCGCCAGTTATTAATATCCTGTTATCCTGTTCAGCACGGCCAGATTAATTATTGTGCTGGACGTGCGCTCATGGTGGTATGAATGAGCAGTATTAACATATACTAGATTACCACTGTTAAAACCACGTTGTTTGTGTGTGCAAGGGAAGCGTCTGCCGGTGATGGTTTCAATGGGAAAGTTGTCCGATAGTGGTAATGATAATGAGGGCCTGCAGGGGGAGCTAGTGAGGGTGGTGGTACTGTGAGCAGCTGGTATTGGCCTGTAGGTGATGGTAGTGACATTGTCATTGCAGCGTTTATGAGTAGAAGAAGAAATATGATTGGTAAACAAGAGTCAGCTGGGAGTGGAATTGGTTACGACATGGTGGATGTTAGCGGCTAAAATCTTGCTACCAAGAGAGTTCGGATGAACACCATCCGGCTGGTAAAAAGACGGGCGACTCCAGAATAGATTAAAATTGTCAATAAAAGCAAAGTCAAGGTGGCCACAAGTGCGTAGGAGCCACGTGTTCAAGCTTAAAAGGCGGCTGAAGCGCTCGACTCCGCGAGACAATGCCGGCAAAATGCCACTCACCCAGACCGCAGGTTCTTAACAAGGCAAAGAGGGCGTGAAAGTCTCTCTTCGTCTGCTCAGACTGTCGGCGTATTGTCTCGTTTGTCCCTACGTGAACAATGAGCCGGGTTATGGATGATGGCAGAGAGTCAAGAACACCCGGCAGGATGTTAACTACGTCCATGACTTTCGCTCCGGGAAAACAGCGGGTGACGGAGCCGGGATAGTGAGTATGTCTAATGGTGCTGTCGCCAATTATAACGGTGGTCGGTGGGTGACGTGAGGAGGGAACGCCAAGGGACTCACTGCCGGCGGGAGATTCACGACCCCACTGTCCAGGATGGCTCCGGCAAGGCCGAGTGATGACGGTGGATGACACCGGTGAGTGTCGCCGATGATGCTGGTGATGTCGACCACTCGTGTACCGGGACACCGCGTCCTGGAGCAGCCCGACGCGTGAGTGGACGGCCGGGTCACCAGCGGATCCGCCCAACATGGGGTTCCCGGCCGAGGTCGTCGCAGTGGGTGGCGGGGAATCCGGGGGAGCCCCTGGGAGCACAGCCCCAGCGTCGGACGCAGCAGTCGGTGTATATATCTCGCAGTAACCTCACAACATGCAATATTCAACTCAGTTGAACTTAATATCTGCTCAATCTGTGTTCTGCAATGTCCTTTTTTTATTTTTAACAGTGAAAACTTGATTATTTTATTTATTTATGTGTGGGTGTACATGTATACATGGTACATGTATGTATGTGTATATTTACATGCATATGTGTGTGTATATGTTTGTGTAGGTATGCAGATGTGTATATGTTTTTAGTCTTTGCACTGAAAGGGCCTGCTCTTTACCTTTCGTTGCACTTGTTGTAATGACAATAAATTTGAATCTGAATCTGATTTCATGGAGACATCACTAACGATGATGTCACGTCACAACCGTGCATAGAAAAATGAATCGATCTGAGCCGTGGCTGAATTACTACAATCGCCATAAATGTCCACTTTATGCTTCATGTTTCAAGTAGGAATAAATTAAAGTAAAATATAAAGTCAATAGTGTTACTCAAAACAACTTTGCAGATTCGATCCCCTCGCTGCCAGCAGTCTCCGTCCGCCTGCGTGCAGCACTGTCAATGTCGGATGGATGCGACCTGGCAGTTCGGACCGCGAACGCATTGAAAAAGATCGGATACGTATCCGATCTAGGACCACATACGAAAGCGACCCAGGTCGCATTTGAAAAAATCGGAATTGAGCCGTTCGGACGGTCATAAAAAAATCATATGGGCAAAAAAATCCGATCTGGGTCGCATTTGCCTAGCCTAAGTTTGGGGAAGAATATTTAGAAAAGTAAAAAAAAAGGTGTCGAGGATACCACGAAAAACAATGGCACCGTTTGGCAGTATTTTGATGCAGCAGATGACAACAAGGTCGGCTGTAGGCTTCGTAAGCATAAACTCGCTTAAGACCATGAGAAACCACATTCAAAGTAACACCCGATGTGAACCTGCAGGTCGATGGCGGCGGGGGCCAGGCAGACGAGCATGAGAGCGTTTGTTCCAGCCGGACTGGCGCAGTCATGCTCACCGCACAGCAAAGATTACCCAACTAATTTGTAAAATGACACAATATGCTGCCGCTTTCTTTTGTTGAGGGCAAAGGGTTCGAAAAATTAATGCTGTATATCGAGCCTGAGTACACGGTGCTAAGTCGCAAAAAAATCACGCCCCAACTCGAGAGTAACCATAACCAAATAAAAGAGGAGATGCTACGAGCGTTTGAGCGGGTCAACTATGTGGCCATAACTACAGACGGTCCATAGCCACTGAATCTTAAATGACTGTAACGTGTCATTATGTGGACGAAGGACATCTCTGCGGCTGTGTGCTTCATGCGCTTTGGAGGAAAGACACAAAGCTGAAAACGTGGCTGCTCTACTGCGGAGTGTGATGGGTGCTGACACTAGAAGTTGTCGCCTGTGTGCATGATAATGCACCTAACATGGCGAATGAGACCCTACAGGACTGGGAGTGTAACATGGCGAATGAGACCCTACAGGACTGGGAGTCAGTACCATTACTCATTACATTATTCATTATAAATGCCATGCATTGGATTGGGGCGGCACGGTGGTCGACTGGTTAGCACGTCCGCCTCACAGTTCAGAGGTCGCGGGTTCGATCCCGGCTCCGGCCTCCCTGTGTGGAGTTTGCATGTTCTCCCCGTGCCTGCGTGGGTTTTCTCCGGGCACTCCGGTTTCCTCCCACAGTCCAAAAACATGCATGGTAAGTTGATTGGATACTCTAAATTGCCCCTAGGTGTGATTGTGAGTGCGGATGTTTGTCTCTGTGTGCCCTGCGATTGGCTGGCAACCAGTTCAGGGTGTCCCCCGCCTACTGCCCAAAGACAGCTGGGATAGGCTCCAGCACGCCCCGCGACCCTTGTGAGGAGAAGCGGTACAGATAATGGATGGATGGATGGCATTGGATTGGCAAATGTATCAGAAATGTATTTTTCTTTCAATTGTTCACTTTAATTCAGTCAGTTGTTGTTACATCAATAGAATTTAAATTAACAAACTGTCCTTAAGTTTGGGCTAAAATAGCCCATCCTGTAAATACGAAAAAACCTTTGCATTTTAAAGTTTGAATTCAATATGTATTAAATTTCAATTTTTCTTGCTTATAGAATAGTCGACTCGTCGCAAATAAAATTTGAGACTAGTCGGCAGGCAAATTAGTCGAAATTCCCATCCCTAGTAATTACAAAACATTTTTGTTGTTGTATTGCGCTATATATGGTTGATGCAGTCATGCAAGGTACACCAGCATATTCGGTACAAATAAAAATAGTTCTCAATCTACAGTATTTATAAATAATGTGTTTTGCATTTTTAGTGGGTGGTGGATCATTTTGACTCTGTCATGTCATAAGTAGCTCTCAGGCTGAAAAAGTGTGGGCACCCCTGGTGTAAACAATAGCTTTGCCACTTCTTACATATCACTTTGTTTCATGAAACATGTAAAAGTGGACAGCACTTCTTAATCACTCAACTTCTCAAACTGTTTGGACGGAAAAAAACAATAATCTAGTCGCTCGACCATTTCCTACATGTCACTTCATTTCATGAAACATGATATGCAAACGTGGACTGCACTTCTTAAATCACTCACTCAACTTACCATATAGACTGATAAATAAATAAAACATGCATGTATAAAATGACAGCTTACCCTATCTCCAGTTAGTAACATAACACAAGCCACCCGGTAGGAAATATAAGATAAATGCCTACTTATGACATAAAAGCGTCATAAGTAGAAATTACCACTCGGCGGCATCTCATCATTAAAAAGGAAGTCAACCCAAACATATTTTTTCAAGAAATATGTTCTCTGCAGGCCCACTAGTTGAAACTGGGCATTCTGAATGATATTGCGTTTGTGGAATATGAGTTAACCCATTTAAGCCCGAAGCCCCTAGTGAGACATCTCTCCAGAATCTACGGTTGTCTTTGGAGTCACCCTTGAAACCCTGACATTTTCGCCATCTACAAAATAATTAATATCTCAGCCCCTTTAGCAGATAGAAACATAATTCCCCCCAAATTTGAGAGCTTAGACACGGGTTTCACACAGGCCCGAGTTTATTAATCTAAACTGTTTCAATCGAAGATGCAAGTGAAGCACGATTTTTAATTTTTAAAAAATCGAGTGGTAAAGTGCGCCTGTGTCTTTGGCGACCCTCTTGACAATTCGGCTCATTTTACTGTTTTGGCTGATTAGTGCTTCATTCACAAACGCTCTGCTTGTGTATGATCGCCAAACTTTATTGGACTTGCGATGCGGCGTTGGAAGTTCGGCTCTGTTTGAGCATGACTGGAAAGACACGTTGCCCGCTGACATCGGGGCGGACCTCTTCCATCTCCCACCGCACCACCTCCGCGAAAGCGGCGCCGAGGCAAAAGTGGTGGCAAGCGAGCGAGGCTAAAAAGGCAGCAGGTGCACGCTTCGTCCCCTGCTCGCTCTCGGACGCATGGACGTACTCCACTGCTGTGCCTCGCTCGAGACCCTGCTGCTGGCTGCCTGATACCCATCGTTGGCTGTGCCGAGGAATTCTGGCTGCGCCGCCGCCTACCATGCGCCATCGGACGCATTGTGAATCGGCAACTTCAAGGAGCTTCCCAGGGCCCGCCAATCGTTGGTGACACGCGCATCTGCTGCTGTTCCCACAAGGATAGCGTTGTTGACCGCCCAGTCGTTGACGAAGAAATCGTTTATCCTGAGGGAGCTATGTCTTTCCAACAACTTGGATTTCCTCTGCTTGACGGAGACTTGGACTGGCCCCGGCGAGTGCAGTGCGATGGTTGAACTATTACCGCCTGCATGCTCTTACTTGGATGCGCCGAGAACTTCAGGGCGAGGTGGAGGAACGGCGACTGTTTTTAAAAACAAATTTAAATGTAAAAAGGTGTATATTCGCCACAGCGTTCAGCAGCTTTGAGGGCACATTCTTTGAAGTTGCCAGTGCCGTCCCTGTGCTCTGCGCTGTCATATACCATCCTCCCAAATACAATACATTTGAATGACTTTTCAAATCTCGCCAAAATCATGTTGCGATATGATCGTATCCTGTTCATGGGGGACTTTAACATTCACGTGTGCCGTCCTGAAAAACCACTGGCAAAGGACTTTTTAAGACTCATTGACTTCAATTTGGTGCAGTGCGTGGCTGACTCCACTCACAAACAACTTTAGACCTTGTCCTCTCTTATGGTCTATCGGTCTCAAATTTGAAAGTTTTGGACAATGTGCTCTCTGATCATATGACTGTGCTCTTTGATGTAATGTTTTCCAGTACTGTCAGAGCTAATGCTAGTGAGCGCAAGGCCCAGGTTTTAAACCACCTCACTGCTAGTCAGTTCTCTGATGCCTTTGATGAGCTTTGTGTTCCCTCTTCAAACACAGAGGAGCTCAGCACTTGGTTCCATTCATCCTGCCTTAATATTTTGGACTCCGTGGCTCCATTAAAAATGATGCGGCAAAAAATTAGACCGGAGCCATGGTTTAATGAGAGCACTCGCACAGCTAAACAAGAATGCCACAGATCTGAACGCAGGTGGCAAAAAGACAGGCTGCAGGTTTGATATCAAAACTGCTGGAAACGTTACCAGATAAAGGAGGAGGGGTCCAAGAGAGACCATTCGTCATGTCTGATTCAGGCAAATCGCACAAATCCAAGTGCCCTATTTAAAACAATTGGCTCTGTGCTGAAGCCCCGTCAACCGACTAGCACGGACTCGTCCCCTGAAATGTGCGATACATTCTTGCAGTTTTTCTTTGACAACGTTGCTACAGCCAGGGCTCTTGTTTCGAACGCCACATTTGACCCCTCTGTCCAAGTTCCTTGTTCAGCAGTGTTCAATGCCTTTGAGACGGTTTCTTTGACATTTTTGGAGAAGTGGTTATCCATATGAAACCATCGGGCTCCCCTTTAGAGTCCATTCCTCCACACTTCTTTAAGGAGATTGTCCCGACAATTGGTAAATCGGTTTTGGCCATTATCAACAGCCCTGCTACGTGTTTTCAATGACATCCTCCTGGCAAATGACACTGGAGACCACGCATGTCTCGTTTTGTTGGATTTGACTACAGCTTTCGATACGGTAGACCACAGTATTCTTTTGACTCGCTTACAACACCAGATGGCCATTAGTGGATGCACTCTAGAGTGGTTTGGATCCTATTTAGCTGGCAGGACTTTTTCTGTTAGCCTATGTTCCTCTGAGTCCCGCTCTGCCCCTCTATCGTATGGAATTCCACATGGTTCTATTTTGGGGCCATTGCTGTTCTCATTGTATTTGCTGCCTCTGGGTTTCATCCTTAGAAAAGACAGTATTTCCTTCCACTGCTATGCGGACGACTGTCAAATCTATGTCTATATCTTTTGAACAACATGGCAGCTTCATTAGGGACACATGGGGATGAAAATTCTGGGTGTCCCAATACTTTTGAACAACATGGCCGCTTCATTACGGATACCTGTGGATGAAAATTCTGCATGTCCCAATACTTTTGAACAACATGGCCTTCATTAGGGACATCTGGGAATGAGAATTCTGTGTGTCCCAATACTTTTGAACAATATGGCTGCTTCATTAGGGACACCTGGGGATGAAAAATCAGGGTGTCCAAATACTTTTGAACATGGCCGCTTCATTAGGAACACCTGGGGATGAAAGTTCTGAGTGTCCCAATACTTTTGAACAACATGGCCGCTTCATTAGGGACAACTGTGGATGAAAATTCTGGGTGTCCCAATACTTTTGAACAACATGGCCGCTTCATTAGGGACACCTGAGGATAAAAATTCTGGGTGTCCCAATACTTTTGAACAACATGGCCGCTTCATTAGGGACACCTGGGGATGATAATTCTGTGTGTTCCAATACTGTAAGATGGCCGCCTTACTGTGGCTGGCTGAGTGGCGAGAATCATGGTTGTAGCTAATATCCCTGCCCAAGATGGCCGCCGCACTCAGGAAACCTCGGGGTGAGTATCCCCAGTCTGGCTAATGTCCCTTCCCAAGATGGCCGCCGCACTGGGGAGACCTCGGGGTGAGTACCCCCAGTCTATCTATTGTCCCTGTCCAAGATGGCTGCCACACTGGGGAGACCTCGGGGTGAGTATCCCCAGTCTAGCTAATGTCCCTGTCCAAGATGGCTGCCGCACTGTGGCGACCACAGGGTGAGTATCCCCAGTCTAGCTAATGTGCCTGTCCAAGATGGCTGCCGCACTTGGAAGACCTCGGGGTGAGTATCCCCAGTCTAGCTAATGTGCCTGTCCAAGATGGCTGCCGCACTTGGAATTTTGTGGGAACTGTAAATATTAGGGGTGAAAACAAAAAGTTGAAAAGCTTAATGAGTTGAATGAGTTGAATGACTTGATTTTTTGGAAATGGAATGGTGTAAATGTGAAATGTTGAATGTGCCATTAAGAATGAATGGGATTTTTTGGGGTGAAAGACGGGAAATATTGGGGGAATCCTAAATGTTAAGCGCAAAAAAATACAAATCGTGATTACATTAATTTTTGGAATAATTTGACATTTGAACGGGGTGAATCGGACGAAGTATGTGGAAGTAGTTACACTTTGAATTGTGCCATTGGAAATGAATAGTTTTTTTTGTGGTTTACAAAGTTGAATTTTGGGGGAACCGTAAATGTTAGGGGTAAATACAAAAAGGAGCCCCAATGGCATGAATTTTTGGAATAGTTTAAAGTTCGAACGGGGTGAATCAGATGAATTATGTGGAAGTAGCGGAATGCCAAAAAAAGGGGAGGAATAAGATTAATAACTAGAGAATGCAATTTCTGGAGAAATTGCGTGTGAAGGCGAAGGAAGCTGAAAAGAAACTGCAGAATGCGTTGGAATGAAGTAGAATGAAGTTGAATGATTCTGAATAAATTTTAATGATATTGAATGAAGTTGAATAAAGTGGAATGAAGTTGAATAAAGTCGAATGATGGTGAATAAAGTTGAATGATACTGAATAAAGTTGAATGATATTGAATGAAGTTGAATAAAGTGGAATGAAGTTGAATAAAGTGGAATAAAGTCAAATGATGTGAATAAAGTTGAATGATACTGAATAAAGGCAAATGGTACTGAATGAAGTTGAATAAATTTGAATTAAGTTGAATGATACTGAATAAAGTTGAATGACACTGAATAAAGTTGAATGACACTGAATAAAGTTGAATGATACTGGTGCAGTGAGTTGAATGAGCTGAATGAAGTTGAATGAAGTAGAATTAAGTTGAATGACCTCTATGAAATATTGTGGACTGAGCGGGAATCCACCAATGCAGCAAATGGGGATGTGTTGACTGTGCCATTGGAATTGAATGGGGTTTTTGGGTGTGAAAAAAGTTGAATTTTGGAGGAACCATAAATGTTAGGGGCAAAAAAAAACAAGTTTTGATGGCATTAATTTTTGGAATAATTTGACATTCGAACGGGGTGAATCGGATGAAGTATGTGGAAGTAGTGACAGTTTGAATGTGCCATTGGAAATGAATGGGTTTTTTGGGGGTGAAAAATGTTTAATTTTGGGGGAACCGTAAATGTTAGGGGTGAAATCAATAAGGAGCAGCCATGGCATGATTTTTTGGAATAGTTTAAAGTTGGAACGGGGTGAATCGGATGAAGTATGTGGAAGAAGCGGCACGCCAAAGTTTTGAAATGGGGAGACCTCGGGGTGAGTATCCCCAGTCTAGCTAATGTCCCTTCCCAAGATGGCCGCCGCACTGGGGAGACCTCGGGGTGAGTATCCCCAGTCTAGCTAATGTCCCTTCCCAAGATGGCCACCGCAATGGGGAGACCTCGGGGTGAGTATCCCCAGTCTAGCTAATGTCCCTGCCCAAGCTGGCCGCCGCACTGGGGAGACCTCGGGGTGAGTATCCCCAGTCTAGCTAATGTCCCTTCCCAAGATGGCCGCCGCAATGGGGAGACCTCGGGGTGAGTATCCCCAGTCTAGCTAATGTCCCGGCCCAAGATGGCCACCGCACCCTCGGGGTGAGTATCCCCAGTCTAGTGTTGAAAAGCTGAATGTGAGTTGAATGAGTAAAATGACTTGGATTTTTGGAAAAGTTGAATGGGATTTTTTGGGGGTGAAAGACGGGAAATATTGGGAGAACCGTAAATGTTAGGGGGCGAAAAAAAAAAAAAGTTGTGATGGCATGGATTTTTTGGAATAATTTGAACGGGGTGAATCACATGAATTATGTGGAAGTAGTTGATGTTTGAATGTGCCATTGGAAATGAATGGTTTTTTTTGGGGTGAAAAAGGTTGAATTGTGGGGGAACTGTAAATGTTAGGGGTGAAAACAAAAAGTTGAAAAGCTTAATGAGTTGAATGACTGTAATTTGTGGAAATTGGGAAGGTGTCAATGTGAAAAGTCCAATGTTCCAATGGAAATGAAAGATGAATGGATGCATTTTTGTGTTTTTTTAAGTGTGTGTTGAATTAGTGGGAAGTAGGAATTTTGGCGGTGTTGAAAAGATGAATGTTAGCTGAATGAGTTGAATTTGTGGAAATTGGGAAGGTATAAACGTGAAAAGTTGAATGTTCCAATTGAAATGAATGGTGAATAGTTGTATTTGTGTTTGGTTTTTTTAAGTGTGAATGAGTTGAATGTGTGGGAAGTAGGACTTTCGGGGGTGTTGAAAAGCTGAATTTGAGCTGAATGAGTTGAATGACTTGAATTTGTGGAAATTGGGAAGGTGTAAATGTGAAAAGTTGAACGTTTCAATGAAAATAAATGGTGAATAGTTGAATTTTTGTGGGTTTTTAAGTGTGAATGAGTTGAATGTGTGGGAAGTAGGAATTTTGTGAGTGTTTAAGAACTGAATATGAGTTGAATAACTTGAATGTGTGGAAATTGGGAAGGTTTAAATCTGAATAGTTGAATGTTTCAATGGAAAGGAATGGTTAATAGTGTATTTTTTGTGGGGTTTTTAATGGTGGATGAGTTGAACGTGTGGGAAGTTGGAAGTTTGGGGGTGTTGAAAAGTTGAATGTGAGCTGAATGAGTAGAATGACTTGTATTTGTGGAAAATGAAATGGTGTAAATGTGAAAAGTTGAATGTGCCAATGGAAATGAATGGGGAATAGTTTAATTTTTGTGTGTTTTTTTACAGGTGGATAAGTTAAATTTTTGGGAAGTAGGAAATTGGGGTGTGTTGAAAAGCTTGACCTATATGAGTTGAATGAGATGAATGTTGTGAATTTCAAATAGGAATGATTAAAGTGTGATTTGATGAATATGCCAATGGGAATGAATGGTGGAATTTTGTGTTTTTTTACGGGTGAATAAGTTGAATTTTTGGGAAGTAGTAATTGTGGGTGTGTTGAAATGCTTTACCAATATGAGTTGAATGAGTTGAATCTTATGAATTCGTAATTGGAATGGTGGAAATGGGAAATGTTGAATATGCCATTGGAAATGAATGGGGTTTTTGGGGTAAAAAATGGGAAATTTGGGGGAAACCATAATTTTTTTTTAATTTAGAAAAAGGACCCAATGTTGGCGTGAATTTTTTGAATATATTGAAGTTGGAATGGCGAGAATCGGTTGAAAAATGTGTAAGTAGAAGCACGCCGAGAAACTGAGAGAATTAATTAAAATATTAATAATAAAGTTGAATAGTGTAGTGAAGACCTACAACTCGGGGTGAGTATCCCCAGTCTGGCTAGTGTTCTTTCCCAAGATGGCCGCTGCACTGGGGAGACCTCGGGGTTAGTATCCCCCGTCTAGCTAATGTCCCTACCCAAGATGGCCGCCGCACTGGGGAGACCTCTGAATGAATATCCCCAGTCTAGCTAATGTTCCTTCCCAAGATGGCCGCCGGACTGGGGAGACCTCGGGGTTAGTATCCCCCGTCTAGCTAATGTCCCTACCCAAGATGGCCACCGCACTGGGGAGACCTCTGAATGAATATCCCCAGTCTAGCTGATGTTTCTTCCCAAGATGGCCGCCGGACTGGGGAGACCTCGGGGTGATCATCCCCAGTCTAGCTAATGTCCCTGCCCAAAATGGCTGCCGCACCTTCGGGGTGAGTATCTCCAGTCTAGTTTTGAAAAGCTGAATGTCAGTTGAATGAGTAAAATGACTTGAATATTTGGAAATGTTTAATGTGCCATTAAAAACAAATGGGATTTTTTGGGGTGAAAGACGGGAGGAAATATTGGGAGAACCGTAAATGTTAGAGGGCGAATAAAAAATAGTTGTGATGGCATGGATTTTTTTGAATAATTTGAACGGGGTGAATCGGATGAATTATGTGGAAGTAGTTGATGTTTGAATGTGCCATTGGAAATGAATGGGGTTTTTTGGGGTGAAAAAGGTTGAATTGTGGGGGAACTGCAAATGTTAGGGGTGAAAAAAAAGAGTTGGAAAGCTTAATGAGTTGAATGACTTGAATTTGTGGAAATTGGGAAGGTGTCAATGTGACCTCACGTTGAGTATCCCCAGTCGAGCTAATGCCCCTTCCCAAGATGGCCACTGCACTGGGGAGACCTCGGGGTGAGTATTCTCAGTCTAGCTATTGTCCCTTCCCAAGATGGCCGCCGCACTGGAGAGATCTCGGGATGAGTATTCCCAGTCCAGCTAATGTCCCTGTCCAAGACAGCCGCCGCACTGGGGAGACCTTGGGATGAGTATCCCCAGTGTAGCCAATGTGACTGCCCAAGATGGCCGCTGCACTGGGGAGACCCCGGTGATATTATCCCCAGTCTAGCGAATGTACCTATCCAGGATTGCCACCGCACCGAAGAGACCTCTAGGTGAGTTTCCACGGTCAAGCTAATGTCCCTTCCCAAGATGGCCGCCGCACTGGGGAGACCTAGGGATGAGTATCCCCAGCCAAGCTAATTTCCCTGTCCAAGAGGGCCGCCGCACTGGGGAGAGCTCGGGGTGATTATCCCCAGTCTAGCTAATGTAACTGTCCAAGAAGGCCGCCACACTGGGGAGAGCTCAAGTGAGTATCCCCAGTCTAGCTGATGTAACTGCCTAAGATGGCCGCCGCACTAAGTAGACCTCAGGATGTGTATCCCCAGTCTAGCTAATGTTCCTTCCAAAGGTGGCCGTCGCATTGGGGAGACCTCGGGGTGAGTATCCCCAGTCTAGCTAATGTAACTGCCTAAGATGGCCGCCGCACTAAGGAGACCTCAGGATGTGTATCCCCAGTCTAGCTAATGTTCCTTCCAAAGGTGGCCGTCGCATTGGGGAGAGCTCGGGGTGAGTATCCCCAGTCTAGCAAATGTCCCTTCCCAAAATGTCCGCCGCAATGAGAAACCTTACGTTGAGTATCCCCAGTCTAGCTAATGTCCCTGTCCAAGATGGCCGCCGCACTGGGGCGACCTCGGGGTGAGTATCCCTCGTCTAGCTAATGTCTCTGTCCAAGATATCCGCCGAACTGGGGAGACCTCGGGGTGAGTATCCCCAGTCTAGCTAATGTGCCTAAGATGGCCGCTGCACTGAGGAGACCTCGGGGTGCGTATCCCCAGTCTGGCTAATGTCCCTGCCCAAGATGGCCGCCTGTCCAAGATGGTCGTTGCACTGTGGAGACCTCGGGGTGACTATCTCCAGTCTAGCTAACGTCCCTGCCCAAGATGGACGCCGCACTGTGGAGATCTTGGGGTGAGTTTCCACAGTCTAGCTAATGTCCCTGTCCAAGATGGTCACCACACTGTGGCGACCACGGGGTGAGTATCCCCAGTCTAGCTAATGTCCCTGCTCAAGATGACTGCCGCAATGGGGAGGCATCGGGCTGAGTATCCCAAGTCTAACTAATGTCCCTAACCAAGATGGCCGCCACACTAAGGAGACCTCAGAATGTGTATCCCCAGTCTAGCTAATGTTCCTTCCAAAGGTGGCCGCCGCATTGGGGACACCTCGGGGTGGGTATCCCCAGCCAAGCTAATGTCCCTGCCCAAGATGGCTGCCGCACCTTCGGGGTGAGTATCTCCAGTCTAGTTTTGAAAAGCTGAATGTGAGTTGATTGAGTAAAATGACTTGAATTTTTGGAAATATTTAATGTGCCATTAAAAACAAAAGGGATTTTTTGGGGTGAAAGACGGGAGGAAATATTGGGAGAACCGTAAATGTTAGAGGGCGAATAAAAAAAAGTTGAGATGGCATGGATTTTCTTGAATAATTTGAACGAGGTCAATCGGATGAATTATGTGGAAGTAGTTGATGTTTGAGCTAATGTTCCTTCCAAAGGTGGCCGTCGCATTGGGGAGACATCGGGGTGAGTATCCCCAGTCTAGCTAATGTAACTGTCCAAGAAGGCCGCCACACTGGGGAGAGCTCAAGTGAGTATCCCCAGTCTAGCTGATGTAACTGCCTAAGATGGCCGCCGCACTAAGTAGACCTCAGGATGTGTATCCCCAGTCTAGCTAATGTTCCTTCCAAAGGTGGCCGTCGCATTGGGGAGACCTCGGGGTGAGTATCCCCAGTCTAGCTAATGTAACTGCCTAAGATGGCCGCCGCACTAAGGAGACCTCAGGATGTGTATCCCCAGTCTAGCTAATGTTCCTTCCAAAGGTGGCCGTCGCATTGGGGAGAGCTCGGGGTGAGTATCCCCAGTCTAGCAAATGTCCCTTCCCAAAATGTCCGCCGCAATGAGAAACCTCACGTTGAGTATCCCCAGTCTAGCTAATGTCCCTGTCCAAGATGGCCGCCGCACTGGGGCGACCTCGGGGTGAGTATCCCTCGTCTAGCTAATGTCTCTGTCCAAGATATCCGCCGAACTGGGGAGACCTCGGGGTGAGTATCCCCAGTCTAGCTAATGTGCCTAAGATGGCCGCTGCACTGAGGAGACCTCGGGGTGCGTATCCCCAGTCTGGCTAATGTCCCTGCCCAAGATGGCCGCCTGTCCAAGATGGTCGTTGCACTGTGGAGACCTCGGGGTGACTATCTCCAGTCTAGCTAACGTCCCTGCCCAAGATGGACGCCGCACTGTGGAGATCTCGGGGTGAGTTTCCACAGTCTAGCTAATGTCCCTGTCCAAGATGGTCACCACACTGTGGCGACCACGGGGTGAGTATCCCCAGTCTAGCTAATGTCCCTGCTCAAGATGACTGCCGCAATGGGGAGGCATCGGGCTGAGTATCCCAAGTCTAACTAATGTCCCTAACCAAGATGGCCGCCACACTAAGGAGACCTCAGAATGTGTATCCCCAGTCTAGCTAATGTTCCTTCCAAAGGTGGCCGCCGCATTGGGGACACCTCGGGGTGGGTATCCCCAGCCAAGCTAATGTCCCTGCCCAAGATGGCTGCCGCACCTTCGGGGTGAGTATCTCCAGTCTAGTTTTGAAAAGCTGAATGTGAGTTGATTGAGTAAAATGACTTGAATTTTTGGAAATATTTAATGTGCCATTAAAAACAAAAGGGATTTTTTGGGGTGAAAGACGGGAGGAAATATTGGGAGAACCGTAAATGTTAGAGGGCGAATAAAAAAAAGTTGAGATGGCATGGATTTTCTTGAATAATTTGAACGAGGTCAATCGGATGAATTATGTGGAAGTAGTTGATGTTTGAGCTAATGTTCCTTCCAAAGGTGGCCGTCGCATTGGGGAGACATCGGGGTGAGTATCCCCAGCCAAGCTAATGATCTTTCCCAAGATGGCCGCCGCACTGGGGACACCCCGGGGTGAGTATCTCCAGTCTAGCAAATGTCCCTTCCCAAAATATCCGCCGCAATGAGAAACCTCACGTTGAGTATCCCCAGTCTAGCTAATGTCCCTGTCCAAGATGGCCGCCGCACTGGGGCGACCTCGGGGTGAGTATCCCTAGTCTAGCTAATGTCCCTGTCCAAGATATCCGCCGCACTGGGGAGACCTCGGGGTGAGTATCCCCAGTCTAGCTAATGTGCCTGTCCAAGATGGCCGCCGCACTGAGGAGACCTCGTGGTGCGTATCCCCAGTCTGGCTTATGTCCCTGCCCAAGATGGCCGCCTGTCCAAGATGGCCGTCGCACTGTGCAGATCTCGTGGTGAGTTTCCACAGTCGACCTAATGTCCCTGACCAAGATGGTCACCACACTGTGGCGACCACGGGGTGAGTATCCCCAGGCTAGCTAATGTCCCTGCTCAAGATGGCCACCGCAATGGGGAGACATCGGGCTGAGTACCCCCAGTTTTGCTAATGACCCTGCCCAAGATGGCCGCCGCACTGGGGAGACCTCGGGGTGCGTATCCCCAGTCCAGCTAATGTCCCTGCCCAAGATGGCCACCTGTCCAAGATGGCCGCCGCACTGTGGAGACCTCGGGGTGAGTATCTGCAGTCTAGCTAATGTCCCTGCCCAAGATGGACGCCGCACTGTGGAGATCTCGGGGTTAGTTTCCAAAGTCTAGCTAATGTCCCTGTCCAAGATGGCCGCCGCAATGGGGAGACATCGGGCTGAGTATCCCAAGTCTACCTAATGTCCCTGACCAAGATGGCTGCCGCACTGGGGAGACCTTGGGATGAGTATCCCAACTAAAGCTAATTTCCTTGTCCAAGAAGGTCGCCGCACTGGGGAGAGGTCTGGGTGAGTATCCCCAGTGTAGCTAATGTGACTGCCCAAGATGGCCGCTGCATTGGGGAGACCCCGGTGATACTATCCCCAGTCTAGCTAATGTCCTTATCCAGGATTGCCGCCGCACTGAAGAGACCTCTGGGTGAGTTTCCACGGTCAAGCTAATGTCCCTTCCCAAGATGGCCGCCGCACTGGGGAGACCTAGGGATGAGTATCCCCAGTCAAGCTAATTTCCCTGTCCAAGAAGGCCGCCACACTGGGGACAGCTCGGGGTGAGTATCCCCGGTCTTAGCTCATGTAACTGTCCAAGAAGGCCGCCGCACTGAGGAGAGCTCAGGGTGAGTATCCCCAGTCTAGCTAATGTAACTGCCGAAGATGGCCGTCGCAATAAGGAGACCTCAGGATGTGTATCCCCAGTCTTGCTAATGTTCCTTCCAAAGGTGGCCGCCGCATTGGGGAGACCTCGGGGTGAGTATCCTTAGCCAAGCTAATGTCCCTACCCGAGATGGCCGGTGCACTGGGGAGACCTCGGGGTGAATATCCCCAGTCTAGCTAATGATCTTTCCCAAGATGGCCGCCGCACTGGGGACACCCCGCGGTGAGTATCCCCAGTCTAGCTAATGTCCCTTCCCAAAATGTCCGCCGCAATGTGAAACCTCAGGTTGAGTATCCCCAGTCTAGCTAATGTCCCTTCCCAAGTTGGCCGCCGCACTGGGGAGACCTCTGAATGAATATCCCCAGTCTAGCTAATGTTCCTTCCCAAGATGGCCGCCGCACTGGGGAGACCTCGGGGTGAGTATCCGCAGTCTAGCTAATGTCCCTGCCGAAGATGGCCGCCGCACTGGGGAGACCTATGAATGTATATCCCTAGTCTAGCTCATGTTTCTTAGCAGGATGGCCACTGCACTGGGGAGACCTCGGGGTGAGGATCCCCAGTCTAGCTAATGTCCATTCCCAAGATTGCCGCCGCACTGGGGAGACCTCGGGGTGACTATCCCCAGTCTAGCTAATGTCCCTGCCCAAGATGGCCGCCGCACCTTCGGGGTGAGTATCTCCAGTCTAGTTTTGAAAAGCTGAATGTGAGTTGAATGAGTAAATGACTTGAATTTTTGGAAATGTTGAATGTGCCATTAAAAACGAATTGGATTTTTTGGGGTGAAAGACGGGAAATATTGGGAGAACCGTAAATGTTAGGGGGTGAATAAAAAAAAGTTGTGATGGCATGGATTTTTTTTAAATAATTTGAACGGGGTGAATCGGATGAATTGTGTGGAAGTAGTTGATGTTTGAATGTGCCATTGGAAAAGAATGGGGTTTTTTGGGGTGAAAAAGGTTGAATTAAGGGAGAACTGCAAAGTTAGGGGTGAAAACAAAAAGTTGAAAATCTTAATGAGTTGAATGACTTGAATTTGAGGAAATTGGGAATGTGTCAATGTGACTTCACGTTGGGTATCCCCAGTCTAGCTAATGTCCCTTCCCAAGATGGCCACTGCACTGGGGAGACCTCGGGGTGACTATTCTCAGTCTAGCTATTGTCCCTTCCCAAGATGGCCGCCGCACTGGAGATAAGAAGATAAGATAAGAATGCCTCTATTGATCCCACAGTGGGGAAATTTTCATTGTTACAGCAGCAAAAATATAGGCCACACAGGGACGGCGAAATAATGTAGCCATCAATGTATAACATTGACGGCAAACATTCGGGATCAAACCTATGTAAATATAATCAATCAATCAATCAATCACATTTAATTTATATCGCACTTTTCATACGTAAAAATGCAACTCAAAGTGCTTTAAAACATTCAAAGCAAAACAGAATTATCTTCAATCAAAAGAAAAGATAAATTATTTAAAAGTTGTTGAAAGCCAAACTAAAAAGGTGTGTCTTGAGCTTCCTCTTAAAAATGTCAACAGTCTCTGCAGACCTGACGTCCTCTGGCAGGCTATTCCAAAGGTGAGGACCAAAACGGCTGAATGCAGCCTCGCCATGCATTTTGGTCCTCACCCTTGGAATAAATAAAAGGCCGGCGCCAGAGGACCTCAGGATCCGCGAGGGCTGGTATGATAAAGCAAATCAGATAAATAAGATGGCCCAAGACCATTAACACATTTATAAACTAATAAAAGTACTTTAAAATCGATCCTGAAACACACAGGGAGCCAATGCAGCAATTTCAAAACTGGCGTAATGTGCTCCCGCCCTCTGGTTCTTGTCAGCACCCGAGCGGTTGAATTCTGCAGTAGTTGCAGTGGTGAAATGCTCTTTTTCGGGAGGCCAGAGAGCAGGGCATTACAGTAATCTAAACGACAGGAAATAAAGGCATGCATCAGCACTTCCGTGTTAGCCTGAGAGAGAAACGGGCGGACTCTGGCGATATTCTTAAGGTGATAAAAACCAATCTTGGTTACATTTTTAATATGAGGAATAAAACTGAGCTCAGAGTAAAAAAATGACGCCAAGGTTCTTCACACAATGTGAGGGATTAAAAATGTGTAGTTTTGGTAAAAGCTTCTCTCTCTGACCTTCGGGACCGATAACTAAAACCTCAGTCTTGTCCTGATTGAGCTGTAGGAAATTATCTGCCATCCATAACTTGATATCTAAAATGCAATTTAAAAGGGTATCAATGGGTCCTGTGTCATCAGGAGACACGGCAATATAAAGCTGCGTGTCATCAGCATAGCTGTGAAAGCTGATGTCGTGTCCCCTGATGACATCCCCGAGGGGAAGCATATAAAGATTAAAAAGTAGGGGGCTTAAAATCGAACCTTGAGGAACCCCACATTTAATTTCATCGGTTTTGGAGGAACAAGTATCCATACTTACAAAGAAATATTGGTCTGTGAGATAGGAATAAAACCAGTCAAAAACAGTACCAGAGATGCCCACTAGATTTTTAAGTCTATTTAATAAAATTTGGTGATCTACTGTATCAAAAGCAGCGCTTAGTTCCAGTAGCACCAAGACTGTGAGTTTTCTCACGTCTGCAGTGCACCTAATATTATTTAAAATCCTTAAAAGAGCAGTCTCCGTACTGTGGTTCATCCTAAAACCAGATTGATATTTCTCCAAAATATTATTTGTATTTAAAAAATGATTCAACTGGATGAAAACCAGTTTTTCTAAAATCTTACTTAAAAACGGTAAGTTGGATACGGGTCTGTAATTATTAAAAACGCTCGGGTCAGAACTGCTCTTCTTCAGAAGGGGCTTCACCACCGCCGTTTTAAAGGCAGCGGGGAAGACGCCTGTCTGAAGAGAGCAATTGACTATATTTAAAATTTGTCATATATTCAAAATATCCATAAAATGTCTTAAAAAGAAATGTGGGAATTGGATCCAAAAGGCAGGTTGTTGGGTTTACCTGGGAGAAAACTCGAACAAGTGTCCTTGCATCAACCAGGGCAAAACTTTCCAGTGTTTCCTCATGTAAATATGATTGTCCGGGTTTATTAAAACTTGTGTTTTGACGGGCTAAAAGACTGGATCTTATGTCATCGATTTTACTTCTGAAGTGGTCTGCAAAGTCCTCACAGAGAGCGTCTGTTGGTCTCTGTGGGGACTTATTAAAATCAGAACTAGTTAAAAGTTCAAAGGTGGAAAAGAGAACTCTGGGGTTGTTTTTATTGACTGTAATGAGGTTTGAGAAATAGGAAGATCTTGCCAGTTTTACTGTTTTATTGTCGGATTTCAGTTGTTCGCATAAAATTTCATAGTGTACTGTAAGTGTTTGATTTTTATCATTTGGCCAACTTGCTTGGTGTGCTTTGCTTTCACATATGTATGTTAATTGCTCACACACACACAAACACACACACACACACATAGACAAAACAAGTTCATAGTGTTCCAGCTGCTTTCGCTCCCCTTTCCCTTAGAGCTGGAACACCTTTGTTATCAGGGACACCGAAGAAAAATAAAAAGAAAGGGGGCGCAGGAGCCGGGCAGAGGGTTTTTGGAACTGTAATCGTACACTTCCCTGCGCTCTCCTTGCAAGTAAAAAGACAATTTGTTGTAGAGTGTCTTCTCTCCTCATTGTGTGCATTGTTTATGAACACTTGGTGTGAACCTGACACGAACATTGGCTGAATGCATCTTTTCCTTGACTATGGGAAAAGGAACTAAAAGTATATGTCCCGGAAGAAATTCCATTTGGGCCAGTTGTGGAAGAAACAAGAGCCCTCTATCAATTAAAACCAGTAAGAATTAGAGGTAAGATCTTAAGCCCAAGCCCGAGTCCGAGCGGGCCTAAAATGTCAATCATTACGTTCAGGACGGGTCGGGCCGGGCTACTCTCTCGTTGCCTTTTTTTTTTTTTAATAAATATATGTTTATAAAAATGTATACTAAAACGATGTGTGGATACTAAACTAAGGAATAATTCTTATAAAATAAATAATTTGATAAAAAAGAGAAGGCGCTGTAAGGTAATTGCTATTTAACTACTAAACAGGAGCCGCAGAGCCAGAGCACGCTTTGCGCACGTGACAGAGCCAGAGCATGCTCTGCGCACATGAACGGCGCCCTCTTAATAATCTTTCCCTCTGCAAGTCCGCATCTATTTTGACCTGGTATCCCCGATATGGAGCAGCAAGAAGTCAAGAAGAAATTAAAGAGAGGGGAACTGAAAAGGCAAACACGCACCGGTAAGAGTGAGGTGGGGAAAATCATTGTACTTTCATTGCTTATAACGTCCAAAAGCGGTGATCAATTGGCACCAAAATTTATGTGGCCATCCCTACTAATGCCCACTTCAACATATCAAAAGGATTAACCTCTCCGTGGCGGATTTATATGAGAATGAGGAAATGTGGAAGTGAGCAGAGCTACATGGATTTACACTGCTTCTTTGCTGATCACGGTTAGGACTGGCGAGGCATTGAACACCAGTCAGGATATTTACAGAGACTGAAGTGGTAATGAGTAGACGTGCACATCTCTTTGGATTGGATGAGGAGTAGCCCCAGTTTTTCGACCTACAACACGCCGTCCAATTTAGAACGTAACAGCCGAAATGGTGCGTTCCAATGTGGCCGCACTCGGCTGAAAGCACATGCCGCTTCGCAATGATGCGCACGTTCAAGACAGCCCCGGTGTTCGATGAGGTCTTGGCTCATTCTTACGGCGAAGCTGTGCGGTGTCGGGACAACGCACGCGACTGCTTGGGAGGCAACCCTGCGACATGAAGATCGACGCAGGCTGGACGGACAGTGAGGAGCTAATGATGTTGTTTTGTTTTAACGGCCTGAAGCTAGTTTTTGCTATTAGCTGTGCCGTTATCCTACTGTTAGCCGAGGAGGGATAAAGATCCATGCCTGCCTGATGGCTGCCTGCTGCTTGCTCCCAGCCGCCGTCTGCCTCCTGAGAGTTGACACGAATTTAGCGTAGCTAAATGTCAGAAATATAACCAGTCGGGGTGTGTGTGCACATTTATGCTTTGTCCGCTTCAGCTTGCTTATCCCAGCTGTCTTCGGACAGTAGGTGGGGTACACCCTGAACTGGTTGAAGCCAATCGTAGGGCAAATTGCAATATCATTTAAAAGAATATATATTACATGAGGTGCAACATTAGGTTAAATAAAAGCAGCGTTCATTGCCAAGTTTCACAGTAATGTCAATCAGATGATGCATATTGCACTTACAGGGTTTCCCACACCGTGTTAATAATTGGGCGCTGCACCCAAGTAAATAGACGGCCACCCAAGAAGATTTTAAGAGAATTTAATAAAAATATTTATAAAAAAAAATAAAAATAAAAAAAAAACGGGTCGCGACCGTAGACACCGCATGTAACATTATAATTGGTTGTAATTCGCCGTCAGTCAAGCCTGGTTTATACGCGTAGCAAAAATGTGACAAGTTGGCCAATTTGTCGCTCCAGACCTACGCAGCCGCTTTGCTGGTAGTTTTAATTCGCAGCTTTGGGGTACAACCGTTTGCTGCCAAATAATATTCAGCTATTCAACTGAAAGAGACACGCTTTCATCACCCTACCTGCTGCATTGCACGGATTTAAACCCTTCGCAAAATTATCATCCGCCCCCCATGTTAACTCAGGCGGCTACGCGCCGCAAACCAGGCAAGAGGAGACGTAGCAACAGGACTGACTCCAACCAAACAAGCACGTCGTGTGTGAAGTGAAGTTGAGACAGCCAATCACCTGCAGCACAGCAGAACCACTGAACCAACCCAATCACATTGTTTCACTGGCGCAGTTTTGTACGCTAAAAAACAAACGTTTGTTTTTTGCTGTCCCGATCCGTTTTTTTCTCTTACGATCCAATGACAGGCTAACCGGCTAACAGTAGGATAACGGTACAGCTAATAGTAACAACTAGCTTCAGGCTGTTAAAACAAAAGGCGTTAGCACAACAACATTAGCTCCTTATTGTCCGCGCAGCGTGTGGAGGTGATCATGAGCCTGCATCTTCATGTCGCCGGGTTGCCTCCCAAGCAGTCGGTGCGTTGTCCGACACCGCTTGCAGCCGCGAGAGTGGAGCGGCGTCAGTAAGACCTCATTCAACACTGGGGGTGCCTTGAACGTGCGCATCCGACTCCACAGCCGAGTGTGGCCGCATTGGAACGCACCTTTCGCCTGTTACGTTCCAAATTGGACGGCGTGTTGTAGATCGAAAAACTGGGGCCATTCCTCACCCAAATAAATGTGCACGTCTACTCATTCCCACTTCAGTCTCTGTAAATATCCTGAGTGGTGTTAATGTCGCGCTCGTCCTAACCGTGACCAGCAAAGAAGCAGTCTTGTTTTTTTTTTGTTTTGTTTTTTCAAGCAAAGAAGCAGTGTGCTCTCGTCACGTGCTTAGGTGTACAGTAGACTTTTTACTTAAGCCTGAGGTTGGAGAACAAACAGTTATGAACAGAAATGTTGTATTACAATCAACATGTATCTAGACAAAAAATAAGGCGAGGGCTACACAAGCAATTTAGCACACGTTCTGACACCGGCCGCAACTCGCCAACGGGATAAATAACCCAATCACAAATATTCTCATTGTGATTTTTACACTCACCATTACTGTTAGGATCAAAAGATTCAAATAATACCATGTTATGTATTTCAAGCCATACCGCTAAGCCCCCAGTCTCTGTTTGAAGCATTTAAGTGTCTAGCAAAAAATATGGGGAAAATATTAACTTCGCTACAAAGTACCTGTACATTAGCACAAAATGTAAAACATTTTAGGGTTAAAGAATGATTTTTATACTCACAATTTAGTAATGTCACTGAGTATTTTTACTCTGAAAATTCACCAGAATGCACGATATGAAGGGTAAAATAAAAAAAATAAAATAAAAAAATAAAAATTTCTGATAATATTGCATAATAGCAGTCACTATAAATAAATGGAAAAATATAGATATTCCTGTGATCGGAATCGGTATCATTATCGGCCGATCTCAGGCATGCATGATCGGTATGTAAAACATTTTAGGGTGAAAGAATGATTTTTATACACACAATTGAGTAATGTCACTGAGTAGTTTTACTCTGACAATTCACCAGAATGCATGATATGAAGAGTAAAATAAAAAAAATTAAATAAAACAATTTTTTTTTCTGATAATATTGCATAATAGCAGTCACCATGAATAAATGGAAAAATATAAATATTCCTGTGATCGGAATCGGTATCAGTGTCGGCCGATCTCACGCATGCATGATCAGTATCGCTGTCATAAAACCTGATCAGGTGACTCGGCACTAGCCTGACCCATAATTGATGCACTGATTGGCAACAATTAATCCCAACCAGACGCAGGTGCGCAGCCTGGGCCAAGGGACTGTGATTGGAGGACAGGGTACACGAGTTGGGCTCTTAAACCCCTCTCTGTCAGAAAGCGCGAGCGGGCACAGGTGCAGGCTTGTGAGAGGGCTGGAGCGACTGCTGCCCGGCCAACAGAGGACTGTGATTTTCGGACTGTGATTTTCGGACTGTGATTTTCGGACTGTGAACAAAAGCCCTCGACGAGATAAGTAAAGTTGGAGGGAAATTGCTCATCTTGGCCATTTCCAATGATGGACCTCTTGCTGACCTGCTGGTTTGAAGTATCCCTCCCCCCCCCCGAACTACTTTCCACTTGCCATTCCTTGATATAATTGCCTGCCTTGTGTGGACATAGATGGCAAATTGTCCCTCTCTTGAACTATTTTTATTCCTTTTTTAGTGCATGTTGTGGTGTGATGAGTTTTAATGTCCACGTTGCTGTGAAGTCCTAACCGCAGGCTCTGGACCAAGGTGGCACTGGGCAGGGAGGCAGCTGGATTGATCGGGACCCTAAAGAAACGCGATACCCATTGAGCGGGGGGTGGGGGAAATGGCCTTCAACAGCCCGGCAAGAGACTCCCACGGCGCCCAACGGTGCCTTCTTTTCAACAGAGTGGTGTTACTAGAAATTTTCACTTTGGGCTAGAATAAATAAAAGAAGCAGATTGCTGTTCCTCTGTACTCCATTGACGTGTCATTCCTTGGGGCAAACGGGTACACGGCGGTGTGTCTAGCACCCCCAAACGGTCACAGCAATAAAAAAGTCACTATTAAATGCACTTATCAATATTGTTGTTTGGAATATTCCACTCCTAGTCCCTCTACTTTTACTCCTTTGAATGGCAAGACAAAAAAAAAAATATATATATCCCTTCGTGGAATCAGGCATTGAATTAAAAACATAAGAAATGGCAACTTGTAAAAAAAAACTGATGGGAATGGGCTTCCATGAATGGGGGATGGGAAAAAATAAGAGAGAATAAATAAAAATCCACTGGCGTAAACAGGCTTCTGCAATTAAAACAATCAACTGGCGCAAACAGGCTTCTGATATTTAAAAGAAAAAAAAAACACCGAAACAGGGCTCCTTACAGGAAAAAAAAATCCACTGGCGGGAATGGGGCTTCCAAGTAAAAAAAGACTTTTTTTCCCCCAACTGGTTTCCATCTACTTGATTTTACTTGACTTCTGTCAGTAATATTGTCTTGTATCAGTTCTATTTCTATCAGTAATGTCTTGTTTTGATTGTTCAATAAAGTTTGTTTAAAAAAAAAAAAAAAAAAGACAGTCGCCACCGTCGCTTTGAATGTGTGTGGAAGCGTGTCTTCCACTTTCGTGAAAGTGTGTTCCAGACCAGACACTTCGAAGAAGCGACTTCATTGGACAAGTGCTGTGGAGGGTCGACATTGTGTGTAAGTTGAACTTCCCTGATGCAATCTATATTCTTTTGTGCTTAAACCGAAAAGTTTTGCGAGCTAATACCGCGAGGTGCCAGTAAGCGGCAAAATGCGCGCCAGGCAGCCGAGTTTGAATTCCAATGTACCTCCCGACTGGAACGTCTGTTTCTGCGGCATCGTAACTAACCTACACAAAATAGCCGGTTTATTCAGTGCATCGATTACTCACTTCGTTAGTGGAACAAGTGCTGAGGTTTTTCCCGCAGCGTGTTTTAGCTTGTAAATTTTTTGCTTTATGTTTTTTTTTTTTAATCGTATTTACGTGGTTTTACGGTGGCCAGCACACGCCTGGTTAGGAATAAGACACAGTGTCCTAATAGATAAAATTTTATGTGAACATGAAAAGAGTGGACATAATGTGCATGCCACCGTAGAAACAACGTTGTTCCTTCGTCGAGGCAGGTGTTACGGTTCAACTGGCTTCCAGATTAACTGGCTCCCTATTCGAGTTGCGCCGTTAAGGCAATGTCAGTCAGTCCAGTAATTTTGTGTTTCCTGTCTGCAGATTCGTCACGAGGTACATCAAAATTGTTCAACTGCACAACTGTTCAATTCTATGAACACTTGAAATCAAACATCTCGTTTACAACACCTAACTGCCTGCAAGAAATTGGAAACACAATACAACTATAAAAATAGATATATGAACTGGCTTCTGGGAAGGAACTTGACATGGTCACGATTGTGTTGTATTCACATTAAAGTTCATACATTACACTCCCTTGGACTCATAGGCACAGAAATCAATGATGACAAGTACAGGTATGCATAGATGTAAACATAAGTGATGTTAAAAATAATTTAAGAAAAGAAAAAGCATTTACGTGTTTGAAGCAATATTGTAATCAGCTCCATGCTCAATAAGTCTGACACGAAGATACGCAGTTTGTCCATCTGATCGCATTGTTTTCAACTCATTCATAATCACACGGAGCAGCACATGTGGACTAGTCGACTTGGGCAACATCACCAAAACATCAGAATTTGCAACATCCCTAGCGCCAGGGCACCTTTTTGAACGACCAGCTCTAACTTCTGCAGCACTGCATCATGTAGGCTAGTGAGAAGAGCAGCGAAAACAAACGAATGGTACCATTCTGTCATGCGGTTCAAGTCCCCCTGTCACCGTTTTTAATTTGATTACTACTTTTTTGTAATATTCACAATTTCCTTGCAGCTCTTGAGTGGAAATCGAGCTGTTTGTGTTGTATTATTGACAACTTGGACAATTAACCGTTTTGCGAAGATTGAAACTGTCAGGGGCGGCACGGTGGTCGACAGGTTAGCACGTCCGCCTCACAGTTCAGAGGTCGTGAGTTCGATCCCGGCCCCGGCCTCCCTGTGTGTGGCGTTTGCATGTTCTCCCCGTGCATGCGTGGGTTTTCTCCGGGTACTCCGGTTTCCTCCCACATTCCAAAAACATGCATGGTAAGTTGATTGGACTCTCTAAATTGCCCTTAGGTGTGATTGTGAGTGCGGATGTTTGTCTTTGTGTGCCCTGCGATTGGCTGGCAACCAATTCAGGGTGTCCCCCGCGTACTGCCCAAAGACGGCTGGGATAGGCTCGAGCACGCCCGCGACCCTTGTGAGGATAAGCGGTATAGATAATGGATGGATGGACAACCCGATCGTGACCATGTCAACTGGCTTCCCAAAAGCGTCCAGACTAATTTGTGCCCTCGCTGGATAATTTATTTAGATCTGTAAATACAAATTCTGCGCGGGGTGAAGTGTGCCAGCTCGTGGCTTAGTGGGTAAAGCGTTCCTCCGAAGGTGCTGCCCCTTTTTTTTTCCCGGGTTCAAATGCCGCTCTCTATATTTCTTTATTTATATATTTATGTGTGTATGTGTTAGGACTGGGCGATGACCTCAAATCAATATCACGATAAATTGGGAAGTTTTACCTCGATAATGATAAATTCACGATAAATCCTGCCCGCAGACCACTGTATATTTATGCCAGCTGAAAAGAACTGCAGGAAATGAAAATAAACTGCTTTTTTGTTGATTTATTGACCAACTGGCACACTTTACTTTCAATGAAATATAAAAGTATGAAAATCTCTTGTAACCTTCAAGTATAAACATTCATAATAGCTTGCATGACTTGAACAATGTCACTCGGCGGTAATGTCTTTGTGGAGGTAATTTCTTTTGTAAACAAATATAAATATTGCCATGTGCAAAGGAGGTAGTGTGGCTTGTTAACAAAATGATAAACTTAAAAAAATAATTAAATTAACAACTAATAAACAATTGCAAATAGGGCTGCGCGATGTTGGAAAAAAATGACATTGCGATTTTTGGGGGGTTTGCGATATATATTGCGATGTTAAAAATAGAATTTTCACCAGATGACTTGAATAGATTTGTTTGGGAATAATTTGGTTAACTCACCATGACATCATTGTATTCATATAATATCGTTTAATCCAGACTAAGGGGGTTCATCTGTGAATGATGATTGTTGTATATAAAAGGGATCACGGAGGTCGTGCCTCTGTAACATAATAGATTACTTAACATTGTATATCACACTTTAATGTAAACAGCAGCAAAATATTAAAAAAATAAAAAGAGCAGGTGCACTAGACACTTGAGTCATTTAAAAAAATAGAAGGAAATAAAAAACCTCTAAAGCAGCAGCAGTTATAAACATATTTAAACTAAACTATAAAATATTAAAAAATTAAAAAGCAGGTTTACTAGAGCCTGAGTTGTTTACAAAAATATAACATTAAGATTAAAAAAAAAAAACTTTGTGAAACTGCAGCAAAGTTGTAAACAAATTAGAAGAAAAATATTAACAATTAAAGAGCAGCTGCATTAGTCAACTGAGTTGTTCACAAAAATATAACAATCACTAAAACGGTCTGTAAAACATATTGCATCCGTGATGTGTCGGTGTTGTTTGGACTTCTTATCATAAGGAGTTATGCTGGCGTAGGCGTCTGTAATTGTTTTTTGAGTAGATGACCTAGGGTCCCACTTCTTAGTTTGAACTGGTCATACAGGGGCTTGTGACGGCGATTGCAGCAACAACGGTGAGGCACTGTTCGCAAAGGATATTTTGTTGTTCTGAAGCTTCCTTTAGGAGTAGCTTGCTGCTTTTATAAAGCAAAACAAAGGTTTGCGTGTTCTAAGAAAAATAAAAAGTTAAAACATCGCACATCCTACGATGTGACTATCGCACATGCGCACATCGCCAACGCGATGTTCAAACAACACATCGTGAAGGCCTAATTGCAAATACGTGCTGTCAAATGAAAGGTAGACAATGTTTTACATCTTTTCAACAAACATTTTAAATAGTGCCATTACCCATGTGCAAAAATGACCGTGTAACACTGATGATTAAAAGCAAGAGGGGCTTAACTTGTCCCTTATGATGGTGACAAGGTTCTCTTATTTGAGGTCCCATGCAGAGAGCATCCTCAGGGAAATATGCTGTCTTGATCACTCTGGTGCGCAGTTGCCACTTGTCGTCAGGCTCATATCCGGCTCCATGGTGCGACTTGACCACAGGTCGGATGTGGCTGCAAAATGCTTGACATGTCTAAGTTTGGCAGTAACCTTCTCCCTCTCAGTATTGTATATAGGGATGACGATTATTTTGCTAGTCGACTAATCACTAACAGTTAGGGGTGGGCGATATGACAATATTAGATCGTTAAGCGATTCAACGCGTTCATGATCTCATAAGATGGAAGATCGTTTGATCGTCTACATGGCACATTCTATACAGTTTAGCTCGATGGCGGCGCAAAGCCGCTGACGCGTATACCCGACCAACCAATCACAGCACGCACAGTGCAGCGTACGTGACACTCCCCACCTCCCTGTTTGTTTGTATACAGCGGGGAGCGAGAGCAAAAAGTCACCACGAAGCCCGAAAAGAAACTCCACATCCACAGTGTCGATTTGGTTAGGCTTTTCCTCGGAGGAGAAAGCTCAAACCGGTTTACAAAGTTTGCAGAATTTCGGTGCGGACGTCAGCGCCGACAGCCAAAGCAAACGGAGATCAGACCATTGGTAGCCGGAGGCAGCCGCTAGCTCCAAGCTAACGCAACCCACGGTAACACAGACATTTAACAAGAGCACTCCATATGAAAAAAACAAGCAAGCCATGGAAAGAAGTAACTGAGGCAGTGACTTATTACCTTGCCGAAGAAGTGATTCCCATTTAAACAGTGGAAAACGAGGGTTTTAAAAGACTCTTCAAAGTACCAGACCTGCGTGTTTTTATGTTAACATTATGTTACCTTTTATGTTTACATTCACTGCACATCTTGATAAAAATTGTTACTATTCAAATTAAAAACTGTTCAGAAAGCTTAGCTGACATCAAATGTATTTTTTTCTTTTAGAGTTTCATACACATTTTAAATGTTTTATTTTGTTTAACATGAGGAAAATGGTCAGAAATGTGCAAATTAGTATTAAAAAAATGATGTAAAAAAAGAATCGTGATAAAATCGTGATTGTGATTTTATTTTTTTTTTTAAATCGTGATCTGATATTTTTGCCAGATCGCCCACCCCTACTAACAGTATTCGCGACTAGTCGACTAATCGGATAATATATAAATCGCAGCGGCAAGCTGCTGCTCTTATAATAAGTCTCATTCGCTTACAGCTTAAATTCTTTCTGTTCAAACTAATCATGAAGACAAGACGATTGTACAATCAACTTGTATTAAACTTTGCAACTTAAGCCATTATTCCTGACATGTTTATAAATAAGGGAGCGACTTAAATTGATGGCGATACTCTGGTCTTCAATTTTTTTGCTGTATATCTTGAGTGCGTTTTAAAATTGAACCAAAACTATACACTATGCAGAGTTGCACTAATACAGTGAAATTATCCATGAATACAAAAAGAAGTACTTGTATACAGAGTTTTGGTTGTTAATTGGACATTGTGTTACAGCGTTACATCAAACACAAACCTTTGTGTGTGTATGCTAACTGCAGCTAGCTTCTAGACACAACTGTGCCTAAGTCAGACATGAAAGCAGGCAGAAGCACAAACTTGCTTCCTTTTTTTAAATGATAGGGCATCCCCATCATGCTGCCATGAAAGGCAGGTTTGCATTCTATTGAGTATATTTGGTGAAATGCGCCGTAACTTTCGGGACTCTGTTGCCAACATGAATTAGCCCTTACAGTGTAAGGCTTACACTACTTTAACCACAATGCTTTTGTTCACATCACCCGGATGACCACCAATGTGCGTTGCAGATAGGAAAACAGCCAGCGGGAGAAGAGCGAGACACAGCAGTCTCGAGAGAAAAATAATGTGCCAAATAAATAAATGAATAAATAAATGACGTGTCGACGATTAAAATTAATTGTTGACGATTTTGATCGTCGACATCATCGTGATTAGTCGACTACTCTTGGCAGCCCTAGTATGTATGTATGTATGTATTAGGCTTGTCACGATACTAGAATTTCAACTTCGAGACCGATACCCAGTTCAGTATCGATACCCGATTCCATTTCCATACCACACGGAACAAATTAAAGCACAGGCATTTTTTTTTTTTTTTAACTGTAAAACTTTTTTTAGCGCCCAAAATTTTAAATGATCATTAATACAATAGTTTTTTTTAAGAGGTAGTGCAAAGAAATAGTACAACTTCAGTATTTAACTTCGACAACCCTCTGTACAGTCAATGCCTGGAACACATTTTAAGTTGCTGAGCCTGGGGTAGTGCAAAACAAAGGAAGAAGTAGTGCAAAGAACAATAAAAACAAAAAAAAACAATTATTAATCTGTAAATTGTCTGAACTAGTGCAAAGAAATAACCATACTGTGCAACACCAATGGTACATCATTTTCAAGTTGTTTGAGGTAGTGAAAAAGAATAACACCCACCACTTACAGTAACATAAATTGACAACAAAATCTGTAAGTTGTCTGAGTATCTAGACCGGCATGTTTATCTATTAAGGCCAGCCAACAAGTCACAGATAATAATAACAATAGTAATAATGAAAAAAATTAAGAGATTATTTAAAATACTTTCAGTTATTGGCTATCCAGAACAGTAGCAGGTAGGGTTGGGCATCGTTTGAATTTGGACGATTCCGGTTCCGATGTTTTGATTCGATTCTGGTTCCTAACGATTCGCAATTCCGATTCTTAACAAAAAAAATAGAAGGATTTATTTTTGGACAATTCACATGAACTTCTCTGTTCTTCAATTTCATGAACTTTTTACTATTTGTGAACTTTACCATGGATTACTCAAAGGGCTGTTTTTAACCAGTATTTATTTTAATAAAATTTTTTGCATTATTATCTCGTATTATTATTTCACAAAAGCTTTATTTTTGAGAAGTTCAAGACAATACAATAATGCAGCTGTCACTCAAAACATGTTACTGAACACCAATTGATTGGCTAACCTTGTATTGCTTTAGAAAGAAAATATATATGACAAACACAACGCTGGGCAAGCAAGGAAAGGCTATCCAATCTCAGCAGTCTATGTAAACATATGATATGTATGTACAGTGTTTATGTAAAGGCTGCAGTTGCATATGCTATACGCTAAATATTAGCTGGATAGGTGCAATTGTGTATTGAACCTGTTGGCTCAATGTTGCCATTAGACGTACTTAGCCGATTCTGATTTTTGGATCATAATCTGCATCGCGTCAGTTCCATGGCGAGGTGTCGGCCGAATGAGCGAGCCGGGCCGTGGCCCGGGGAGTATCAGCGACCGAGAGGTCGCTATTGCGACGCAGCTCCGGCGGCAGGAGCCCGTGCCGTGCGCGCCGTGCCGTGCGCGCCGTGCCGTGCGCGCCGTGCCGTGCGCGCCGTGCCGTGCGCGCCGTGCCGTGCGCGCTGTGCCGTGCGCGCCGTACCGTGTGCGCCGTGCCGTGCGCGCAGACTTTCTTTTTTTTTTTTTTTTTTAATTGGTCGTACTTCATTGGTAGCTTTTCGGCGCGGCTAACTAGGGAGTCGACGAGCAGTCTGCACTCGGCAGATCAGGGAGGGAGGGATGCATGGGGCAGGCTTCGGCAGTGTGTGCGGGAGCAGCAGACCATTAGGAGCAGACGTTGGCAAAGCGCTGTTGGTATCGAAGTCAGTGGTTTGGTATCGGTAATATCGATGCCACAGCAAGCTAGTATTGTATCCGTTCAAAATGTTTAGTATCGAGTAAGTACTGATATTTTTGACAAGCCTAGTATGTATGGATATGTATGTCTGTGTATGTATATTTGTATATGTATATCGTCGCTCTCATGTGAAAATTAAAGTGCCAAATAAATAAATATATAAATAAACGTCAGCTGCGAAGCATGAGCTGTGGCTGATCGGATGTTTTGATTGGCAATAAAAGGCTTTGATCGAATATTCCGACCACCGCAGTTGGAGTGAACATACCATTGTCTGCTGTGTGTGTGGAGTTTGCATCATGTAATACTGTATATGCCATGAAAAGGTACCTTGCGCGGCGAGCATGGCCAAAGGTTTCAACACAACCAACTTAATCCAACATTTGAAGAACAAGCAATTGGGAGACTATGGTGAGTTCACTAGGCTCACTGATTGAATAAAGTCAAGGCGGACACAGCGCAGTATCTTCTTCTTCTTCTTTTCCTTTCGGCTTTTCCCTTCAGGGGTCGCCACAGCGAATCAATTGCCTCCATCTAACCCTGTCCTCTGCTCCTCTTCTCTCACACCAACTATCTTCATGTCCTCCCTCATTACATCCATAAACCTGCTCCTTGGTCTTCCCCTAGGCCTCCTGCCTGCAATTCAAAACGCAGCATCCTTCGACCAATATATTCACTAGCTCTCATCTGGACATGTCCAAACCATCTCAGTCTGGCCTCTCTGACCTTATCTCCAAAGCCTCTAACATGTGCTGTCCCTCTGATGTACTCATTCCTGATCCTATCCTTCCCGGTCACTCCCAGAGAGAACCTCAGCATTTCATCTCTGCCACGTCCAGCTCTGCCTCCTGTCTTTTCCTCAGTGACACTGTCTCAATACCAAACAACATCTCTGGTCTCACCACAGATTTTTTACACCTTTCCTTTCATTTTAGCTGAAACTCTTCTATCACACATCACACCTGACACTTTTCTCCACCTGTTCCAAACAGCTTGTACACGCTTATTCACCTCTTTTCCACACTCTCCATTGCTCTGGACTGTTGACCCTAAGTACTTAAAATCATCCACCTTCTTGATGTCTTCTCCCTGTAACCTCACTCTTCCACTTGGGTCCCTCTCATTCACACACATGTATTCTGTCTTACTGCGGCTAACCTTCATTCCTCTCCTTTCCAGGACAAACCTCCAGCTCTCTAGCTTCTCCTCTACCTGTTCCCTGCTCTCACTGCATATCACAATGTCATCTGCAAACATCATAGTCCATGGAGATTCCTGTCTGACGTCGTCTGTCAGCGTGTCCATCACCATAGCAAACAAGAAGGGGCTCAGAGCTGATCCCTGATGCAGTCCCTCCTCCACCTTGAACTCCTCTGTCACACCTACAGCACACCTCACCACTGTGTTACAGTCCTCAAACATGTCCTGCACCGCTCTCACATACTTCTCTGCCACTCCAGACCTCCTCATACAATACCACAGTTCCTCTCTGGGCACCCTGTCATAAGCTTTCTACAGATCTACAAAAACACAATGCAGCTTCGTTTGGCCTTCTCTGTACTTCTCTATCAACATCCTCAAAGCAAATACTGCATCTGTAGTACTCTTTTTTTTTTGGCATGAAACCAACTTCACTTCACACACAACGTGCTTGTTTGGTTGGAGTCAGTCCTGTTGCTACGTCTCCTCTTGCCTGTTTTGCGGCGCGTAGCCACCTGAGTTAACATGATGATGATTTTGCGAAGGGTTTAAATCCGTGCAGCAAAAAAAAAAAAAAGGCCATGCAGCAGGTGGGGTGATGAGAGGGTGTCATGTTCAGTTCAATAGCTGAATATTATTTGACAGCAAACGGTTGTACACCAAAGCTGCGAATTAAAACTACCAGCAAAGCGGCTGCGTAGGTCTGGCGCGATGAATTGGCCAACTTGTCACATTTTTGCTACGCGTATAAACCAGGCTTGAGTGACGGCGAATTACAACGAATTATAATGTTACATGCGGTGTCTACGGTCGCGACCCGTTTTAAAATTTTTTTTTTTTATAAATATTTGTATTAAATTCTCTTAAAATCTTCTTGGGTGGCCGTCTGTTTACTTAGGTACAGCGCCCAATTATTAACACGGTGTGGGAAACCCTGTAAGTGCAATATGCATCATCTGATTGACATTACTGTGAAACTTGGCAATGAACGCTGCTTTTATTTAACCTAATGTTGCACCTCATGTAGTATATTTTCTTTTAAATGATATTGCAATTTGCCCTACGATTGGCTTCAACCAGTTCAGGGTGTACCCCGCCTACTGCTTGAAGACAGCTGGGATAGGCAAGCTGAAGCGCATGCGTGACTGAACTGACGTTGTGACGTTGTGCAGCCTTTTCCAATATACAGTGTGTGCCGGTAGTCACGGAAGCAAACAGCTTTTGGTCCCCAACCTTTATTTTCATCATGATCACCTCCACGAAATCAAAAATACCGTGGCGATTGCTTCTCCAATTACACAAGCTGAAGCGGACAAGAGCATGAATGCGCACACGAACCCAGACTGGTTATATTTCTGACATTTAGCTACGCTAAATTCGTGTCAACTCAGGAGGCAGACGGCGGCTGGGAGCAAGCAGCAGGCAGCCATCAGACAGGCATGGATCTTTATCCCTCCTCGGCTAACAGTAGGATAACGGCGCAGCTAATAGCAAAAACTAGCTTCAGGCCATTAAAGCAAAACAACAACATTAGCTCCTCACTGTCCGTCCAGCCTGCGTCGATCTTCATGTCGCAGGGTTGCCTCCCAAGCAGTCGCGTGCGTTGTCCCGACACCGCACAGCTTCGCCGTAAGAATGAGCCAAGACCTCATCGAACACCGGGGCTGTCTTGAACGTGCGCATCATTGCGAAGCGGCATGTGCTTTCAGCCGAGTGCGGCCGCATTGGAACGCACCATTTCGGCTGTTACGTTCTAAATTGGACGGCGTGTTGTAGGTCGAAAAACTTGGGCTACTCCTCATCCAATCCAAAGAAATGTGCACGTCTACTCATTAACACTTCAGTCTCTGTAAATATCCTGACTGGTGTTCAATGCCTCGCCAGTCCTAACCGTGATCAGCAAAGAAGCAGTGTAAATCCATGTAGCTCTGCACACTTCCACATTTCCTCATTCTCATATAAATCAGCCATGGAGAGGTTAATCCTTTTGATATGTTGAAGTGGGCATTAGTAGGGATGGCCACATACATTTTGGTGCCAATTGATCACCGTTTTTGGACGTTATAAGCAATGAAAGTACAATGATTTCCAATGGAAATTTTGTAATCGGTCCCTCCAGTGACTCCGACCGAGCAAGGATAGAATGGTAGGCGGCGCGGCCATTTGCCTCATTAACAAAAGGCGTTTTTCATGGAGTCACTTATTTCCTAATTTCTCCCAAATGTATTGATAAAATAGAAAACGGCAACTATTTTCATTTTGACTTGTTAGTGAAAACATGGCCATCTCTTTAATATCACACAACGGTCGATGGCCGCAAAATCTCTCTGTGGCACTGTCTTCAAATCATCAGGATTTGGAAGGCGTTGAGTCCACATTCTAATTCTTACTTGAGGTAAGATCGGACCCAAAAAATCCAGCCCGACCCGACCCAGGCCCGCGGGTATTAAAACCTGAACCAGCCCTAGCCCAACCAATTAACTTGATTTGCAGGCCCGAGCCCGAAGCAAACCGGAAATGTCATATTTTATTTGTAAGGACTCGGGAGGAGGAGGGGTGATTTATGACAACAAATTAAAGCCTGTCTTTTGAAACGAAATCTAAGTTAAACAAGACTGTATAAACATTTACATCTTTTATTTTTCTGTGACTGCAGAGGTTACATTAACCGACAATTTTCCATCATTGACGGACTTTTTTATGAACGTATGAAGGCAAAGCGCCGCATCGACGACATTCAGCGAAGCTAACGCAGGTTTCTGTCGCATTTTCAACAATTTGAAGCTTTTCCCCACCTCGCTCTTACCGGTGCGTGTTTGCCTTTTCAGTTCTCCTCTCTTTAATTTATCCTTGACTTCTTGCTGCTCCATATCGGGGATACCAGGTCAAAATAGATGCGGACTTGCGGAGGGAAAGATTATTAAGAGGGCGCCGTTCACGTGCGCAGTGCATGCTCTGGCTCTGTCACGTTCGCAAAGCGTGCTCTGGCTCTGCGGCTCCTGTTTAGTAGTTAAATAGCAATTACCTTACAGCGCCTTCTCTGTTTTATCAAATTATTTTATAAGAATTATTCCTTAGTTTATTATCCACACATCGTATTAGTGTACATTTTTATAAACATATGTTTATTAAAAAAAAAAGTCAGCGAGAGAGTAGCCCGGCCCGACCCGTCCTGAACGTAATGATTGACATTTTAGGCCCACTCGGACTCGGGCTTGGCCTTAAGATCTTAC
Organism: Filicampus tigris; assembly: GCF_054856515.1. Lineage (NCBI taxonomy): Eukaryota > Metazoa > Chordata > Actinopteri > Syngnathiformes > Syngnathidae > Filicampus > Filicampus tigris. The sequence goes on along the minus strand of NW_028233406.1, from coordinate 270,512 downwards.
CTCTTATTCTTACTGGTTTTAATTGATAGAGGGCTCTCGTTTCTTCCACAACTGGCCCAACTGGAATTTCTTCTGGGACATATACTTTTAGTTCCTTTTCCCATAGTCAAGGAAAAGATGCATTCAGCCAATGTTCGTAATCCACTTCATCCCGATATCCTATATAGCCATATTCCAATGGCCCCTGGAGTGCGGGTCTGGGCGGATCACGATTAGCACATGGTAGGGTTCTTGACAATATTTTCTAACAATCCAGTAGCAAGGGTGTATATTTATGGTACTCGTACACTGTCGAGACAAAATCCTCGTCCTTGTCATCTCCGTGTTTCCCTACCCAGTATCCATCACTTTTATCTGGCAAAGATCTGCAGCTGGAGTTGGCGTACCACATTGGTTTTAGGTTGCCAATCTTTAGACAATTCTTTCTGACAATCTTTATTTTTGTTTGCAGCAAGCAAAATATTTGTACGAAGACTATTATTCTTTGATAGCGTGAAGGCCTGTCAATCCACGTTTGGGATCCATTTCTTCTTGGATTCTGAGGGATATGTGGTACAGTGATCCCTCATTTATTGTGGTTAATGGGGACCAGAATCCGGCGTGATAGGTGAAAAACCGCAAAGCAGCGTCTGACTTATTATTATTATTATGATTATTATGATTATTATGATTATTTTAGGATATTTATTGTACAGTTTTATTTTGGGGGGGATTTGCGCCTCTGTTACGCTGTTGCGAAACCCCGACATGGTTCACACACTTCTAAATACTTGTTACACAATCAATTTAACTTTAAAAATGCAAAATGAAGAATAAATACCAAGCTGCAGGCTGAGAAGAATTGATTTCGTCCAATTCCAATCTTTTAAGCATATGATGTGGAAGCCCCAAAAATCCACTCTCTGCTTTCCGCTTTGCCATCGTTCTGTTTTCGTCTGCTCCTGGTCACAACTGCTTTATCAAAATTTACTTCGTCTTGGTTAGGGTCGTGTTAGCTCCGCCCCTTCACTAGGGGCTGGTCTTGCACACTTCAATTAACTTTTGTCCCCAAAAAATGTTTGGCCATACCATGAAGTCCAGTTGTCTGTATTTTCTTTTGTTATTCCTCTATGGCCCGTCAGGTACTGTTTCCCCTTCATCGTCTCCGGTGGCTCCTTCAGCAGCCTGTTCTTGTTTTCTTTGGAAGGCATAGATACCTACGCAAGTGCGATTCATCTCGCTCACTACTGCGTCTAGGTATTTAACCTTATTACGGAGAATTTTTGTAACTGTTTGTAGTTCCTCTTGAATGGGCTTGCACTCAGGTTGGCAAAAAAAATATTTCATGTTTTTTTTGCTATATCCATTTCGTATTCTAATCTAGAAACCCGTCCTTCTACCCTGTCCAATGATATTTGTAATCTTCAACTGCAGTTCCTATCTCACTTAGGCGTTCTCTGAGGTCTGATGTTCGGGAGTCTGTTTCAAATTGAGCATTGCGACAACCTTGATCCATTATTCTTGGTTAGAAGTGAAGGGTCGTATGACTGGTTCTCAACTGTTGCTCGATCTAGATTGTTCCGTTTTTCTTTGCTTCTTGCTCCTCCTCGCTAAGATTGTCATACCCTGTAGTCCAATCAGCAGCAAATTTGTTGTCTAATGGGTAGCTCCGCCTCTGTCAGAGCTCGGAGGTTCAAGGTTTTCTGGTTTAGCTTCAGACTCTGCTCTCTGAGCCAAGCCTTCTTTTTTTTTTTTTTTTAACAGTAGTTGGCAGTCGCAAAAGTTGGTGTAATTCCTGCATTCTATCTTCCAGATAGACAATTCCACATTGTAATATTCTAACCAGTCGTCCTTGTTCCTCAAACATATGTACATATCTTATTTGTTCAAAAGAAAGTTTAGCAACTACATTCCTCAATTTCCCAAGTTCACGCTCCAATCTTGTTGCTGCTAGGAGCATTCTTCTTAATGCCTCTCATAGTCGTGTCACTTCATTCTCTAGTCTGTCCAAACAAATAATTTTTTATTATTACTATTATTATTATCTGTGACTTGTTGGTTTGCCTTAATATGTGGGTCTAGATACTCAGACAACTTACAGATTTTTTTTGTCAATTTATGTTACTGTGAGTGGTGGGTGTTATTCTTTTTCACTACCTCAAACAACTTGAAAATCATGTGCCATTGGTGTTGCACATTATGGTTATTTCTTTGCACTAGTTCAGACAATTTACAGATTAATAATGTTTTTTTGTGTGTTTTGTTCTTTGCACTACTTCTTCCTTTGTTTTGCACTACTCCAGGCTCAGGCAACTTAAAATGTGTCATTGGTTCCAGGCACTGACTGTACAGAGGGTTGTCGAAGTTAAATACTGAAGTTGTACGATTTTTTTGCACTACCTCTTAAAAAAACTATTGAATTAATGATCATTTAAGTTTTTGGCGATAAAAAAGTTTTACAGTAAAAAAAAAAAAAAAAGCCTGTGCTTTAATTTGTTACGTGTGGTATTGAAATGGTATAGAGTATCGATACTGAACTTGGTATCGGTATCGAAGTTGAAATTCTGGTATCGTGACAAGCCTAATGTAGACTGGATGCGCGAACACCCATGCACCCTCGAGGACACTGCTGAGGGTATAGAGTTGGTCCACTGTTCCACGGCCGGCATGAAAACCACATTGCTCCTCCTGAATCCGAGATTCCACCTTCCGACGGACCCTCCTCTCCAGCACCCTGAATAGACCTTACCGGAGAGGCCGAGGAGTGTGATCCCTCTGTAATTGGAGCACACCCTTCTTAAAAAGGGGGCCCACCACCCCGGTCTGCCAATCCAGAGGCACTGTCCCCGATGTCCACAGGATGTTGTAGAGGCGTGTCAACCATGACAGCCCCTCAACATCCAGAGCCTTTATGAGCTCCGGGCGGATCTCATCCACCCGAGGGGCTTTTTGACTACCTCGGTTACTTCAACCCCAGAGACAGGAGAGCCCACCTCAGAGTCTCCAGGCTCTGCTTCCTCAGTGGAAGGCGTGTCTTTGGAATCGAGGAGGTCTTCGAAGTATTCTCCCCACCGACCCACAACGTCCCGAGTTGAGCTCAGCAGCACCTCACCTCCACTATAAACAGTGTTAATGGGGCACTGCTTTCCTCTCCTGAGACGCCGGATGGTGGACCAGAATTTCCTCGAAGCCGTCCGGAATTTTCCATGGCCTCCCAGAATTCCTCCCACACTTGAGTTTTTGCCTCAGCAACTGCCAGAGCTGCATTCCGCTTGGCCAACCGGTACCTGTCAGCTTCCTCCGGAGTCCCGCAGGCCAAAAAGGCCCGATAGGACTCCTTCAGCTGGACAGCGCCAGCGGATACAGGGATTGCCGCTACGACAGGCACAGACCACCTTGCGGCCACAGCTCCGATCGGCCGCCTCAACAATGGAGGCACAAAACATGGTCCACTCGGACTCGATGTCAGAGTCTCTGATGATTCTGTTGGGGTTGGTGTCATCCTGCCAGGCCGGCCAATTCTTTATTTACCCACAAACGGTAACACGCGACATCTGTTTATTTATCCAAACCGCGGCTGCCCCGGAAAGCTCTGTCTCACAGTCTTTGTGCAGACCCCGGGCACAACACAGCATGCTCATCGTATTTAGGATGATGTCCTGCTTCCGCTGCTTAAAAAAAAACTAAACAAAAACAAAAAACCTAGAAGAAACACTGGCCTGCTTACCATAGTCCGTGACTGCACTAATATATGTATGCCTTTTCAAAATCATTGTGATAAATTTCAATATGCGCTCTGCTTTATCTGTCTATTTTAAGGTGAAAGCAACCTGATGTTCGATCCCGACTCCGGCCTCCCTGTGTGGAGTTTGCATGTTCTCCCCGTGCCTGCGTGGGTTTTCTCCGGGTACTCCGGTTTCCTCCCACATTCAAAAACATGCTTGGTAGGTTAATTGGACACTCTAAATTGCCCCTAGGTGTGATTGTGAGTGCGGATGTTTGTCTCTGTGTGCCCTGCAATTGGCTGGTAACCAATTCAGGGTGTCTACGCCTATTGCCCGAAGACAGCTGGGATAGGCTCCAGCACGCCCCACGACCCTTGTGAGGATAAGCGGTATCGATAATGGATGGATGGATGTTCCTCATTTATGAGTTATTTACTTTTTCAGTTATACTTGGGCTGTTTAACTTGACCTCATACATTGTTTCACTGTAATGCATGGACAGAGAAATACTTCATTCGTGTTCACACATTATGATGTATGCCTAAAAGAGATGTGAGTGTTCATTCAATTTCAAGTTTTTTTTACTTTAATCGAAAAAAAATATAATAAATATTTTCAGAAGTGGTTCTGTAACTTAATAATTGTCAACCCCAAAATTGCTGGATTAGCCCAAAAAATAATTGTTAGGCTTATCGACTAATCGAAAAAATAGTTGATAGATTATAAATGAATTAAATCATAAGAATGACACAAATAAAATTAATTTAAATTAAAGGAATTTATTTTAATAGTGATAATGATTCAGATAATAATCACTTATCAACAGTTTAATTCACCAGACTTTACAGTCAATAATCATGTGATTCAAATAAGCATTGCTTCAATTATATTGTACAAAACCAGATTAATAATAATAGTAATAATAAGGATTTATTAAGAAAAGAAAAAAGAAATAGGAATAAAATATTAAAATAATTTGTAATTATAATGAAAATGGTAAATAATAGAAAAATGATAGAAAGGGAATAAATGCGGTTAAATGATAGTCTAATTTAGGTGAGCTTCTTTAAGAGTGATCAGTTCCTTAGAATACTTCAAAATCTGATTAAAATGAGGTATTTTGGGAAGACAACGAAATTCAGCCGCTCGACCGGCCTCTCTTTTTCAATGTGCGATAACAAGTTGTTTCATTTGATTACCTTATTGGAGAGATAATTTGGTTATATCCAGAAAGATGAGGAATAAATCCATTTGTCCAAGGATAAAATCCCATTTCAGGAAAAAATGCTAAATATATTCCTTGGTCGAAGCATCTTCTTGAAATCGGCAAAAGAAAAGGGCGTGGAGTTTCTGTGACTCCGCTTTTTATAGCCTCTGTTTTTCTAGGCGTTTCCATTCCAACTGCGCATGCGGTATTCTTAACATCTTGAGAGAAGCAAATACCCGCGGGTCACATTGACTCTCAAAGCAGTTTCAAAGCACTGTCTACTAAAACACAAAACAATCTGATTATCATGTTGTTGTTACATTACAACATTCAGAAGGAAATAAGAATAAGAAGGCCTTTATTGATCCCGCAGTGGTGAAATTTTCATCGTTACAGCAGCAAAGATATAGGTCACACAGAGACGGCGGCATAATGTAGCCGTTAATGTATAAAATTAATAAAAACAGTAATCATTGTAAAATAAAAGGTTAGAGTCACACTTGTTGTTGAGACACTGTTATTCATCTCATTTCTTAATACTGTATGACCAAATGCCAACTGTGGGTCTCTGAGCATAATATGTTTCATTGTGATCATCGTGACCATTGCAAAGGCATGTGTAGAGGCGTAAGCCAGCTGCAGAAGGCATTTGCAAGGCTCTGTAAGGGCTTTGTGAAAACTTCTGCAGGGTTGTAAACACCTGCAAAGGTTTTTTAAGGACATTGTGGAAGCATTGACTTTGGTATTTGTTTGTTACATGTTTAAGGGATTGCCTGAGCGGGCGAGCTCATAGTATTCAAATCAACTGTGTTCTGTGCATCTAGTGTTCAAATTTAGTAATTGCACTTTAAGAACTTTGGGTTTTTGTCGTCTATGGTTCTAGGTAGGGATGGGAATTTCGACTAATTTGCCCGCCAACTGTCTCAAATTTTATTTGCGACTAGTCGACTAGTCTACAAGCAAGAGAACTTGAAATTTAATCCATATTGAATTCAAAGTTTAAAATGCAAATGTTTTGTGTATTTACAGTAGGGGCTATTTTAGCCCAAATATTCAGGACAGTTTGTTAATTTAAATTCTATTGATGTACAACACCTGACTGAATAAAAGTGAACAATTGAAAGAGAAATACATTTCTGATACATTTGCCAATGCAATGTATGGCATTTATTATGAATAATGTAATGAGTAATGGTGCAGACTCCAAGTCCAGCAGGGTCTCATTCGCCATATGTTAGGTGCATTATCATGCACACAGGCGACGGCTTTATTTTCTAGTGCCCACGTACCCATCACACTCCGCAGGAGAGCAGCCAAGCTTTCAGCTGTGTGTCTTTCCTCCAAGGCGCACGAAGCACACAGCTGCGGGGATGTCCTTCGTCCACATACGTTATACACGTTATAGTCATGTAAGATTCAGTGGCTATGGACATCCATCCGTCTGTAGTTAAGGCATTGGCCACATAGCTGACCCGCTCAACGCTCGGAGTATCTACTCTTTCATTTGGTTATGGCTACTCTCGAGTTGGGGCGTTATTGTTTTGCGACTTGGCACCACATAGCCTACTCAGGCTCGATCTACAGCATACATTTTTTCGAACCGTGTGCCCTCAACAAAAGAAAGCGGCAGCATATCGCGTCATTTTACAAATTAGTTGGGTCATCTTTGCTGTGCGGTGAGCATCGCAGCGCCTGGCTGGAACAAACGCTCTCATGCTCGTCTGACTGGCCCCGCCCCCCTCGACCTGCAGGTTCACATCGAGATTTACTTTGGATGTGGCCCAAGGCTGCGCGCCGCACATGTGGTTTCTCATCGCTCCGGGAGAGTGGTTGTAAGCGAGTTTATGCTTACAAAGCCTACAGACGACCTTGTTGTCATCTGTGCATCAAAATACTGCCAAACGGTGACGTTATTTTTCGTGGGAGCTTCGACATCTCTTTTCTTCCCCAAACTTAGTGTCGCCGCCCCCTACTATGTGTGCGTGTGGGCCGGGGAGAGAGGAGGATTCTTGGTGCTTGGCTTGTTTACAGAGGCAGAGAGACGTGAGGAACGAGATAATGCAGCTTTTAACCAACTAGTAAAATACTAAACATGTAATAAATCGTAGACGGTTAATATATAAATAATAAATAAATATATATATATATATATATATATATATATATATATATATATATATATATATATATATATTTATTTGGGATGTGCGCGGCTAGTCGTTTAACCGTTTAACAGTCTACGATTTATTAAATGTTTAGTATTTTATTAGTCGGTTAAACACTGCATTAAGTATCACGCATCTTGTTCCTCACGCCTCTGCCTCTGTCAACAAGCTGAGCACCAAGAGAGAGAATTGCTCCCCTCCCCCCCGCCCACACGTACACATAGTAGGGGGCGGGGACACTACGTTTGGGGAAGGAAAGTAAATTCTGAAAATGTCGAAGTTACCACGAAAAAAAAACCCAGCACCGTTTCGCACATTGAATTGATTCCTTTGGATGTGGTTTCTCATCGCTCCGGTAGAGTAGTTGTAAGCCAGCTTATGCTGAAGCTACAGGTCGATGATGGCGGAGCCGGTCCCAGTGGGCACGGTGGCGGGGCCAGGCAGACGAGCATGAGAGCGTTTGTTCCAGGCGCTGTGATGCTCACCGCACAGCAATGATTACCCAACTAATTTGTGAAATGACTGCCAGCGATATGCTGCCGCTTTCTTTTGTTGAGGGCAAAGGGTTCGAAAAATGAATGCTGTATTTCGAGCCTGAGTACACGGTGCTAAGTCGCAAAACAATCACGCCCCAACTCGAGAGTAACCATAACCAAATAAAAGAGGAGATGCTACGAGCGTTTGAGCGGGTCAACCACTGTATGTGGCCATAACTACAGACGGATGGACGTCCATAGCCACCGAATCTTAGATGACTATAACGTGTCATATGTGGACAAAGGACATCTCCGCAAATGTGTGCTTCAGACATGCGCCTTGGAGGAAAGACACTGTCAGGGAATTCCACTCGGAAGACCGAGACAAGCCAAATAGAGGACTGTAAAAAGCTACTCAGACCAGCCAAGATTGACTTTTCTTACGCGCGGGACAGCGGAG